>NC_051183.1:32693825-32941325 GCF_013339695.2 Rhipicephalus sanguineus | reverse complement strand
CAAGTTTCGCTGGCAGCGCCGTCTAGTACCATTCCTTCGCTTTGGGCTTCGTAGAGTAGAGCACCATGAAATAGGCGTGGCATGCGACCACCTTGCTTCCGCTCTCGAGTTGCATAGTGCCGAGAAGTTCCCCGTTCTGCGAATAGATTAACGTTCGTATACCAATCAGCGATGAGAAAGGTAAAAAACAATGTCCTGATCACATCCACGAAGCACTCTAGTTAAAAAACGAGTGAGTGAGTGAGTGAGTGAGTGAGTGAGTGAGTGAGTGAGTGAGTGAGTGAGTGAGTGAGTGAGTGAGTGAGTGAGTGAGTGAGTGAGTGAGTGAGTGAGTGAGTGAGTGAGTGAGTGAGTGAGTGAGTGAGTGAGTGAGTGAGTGAGTGTTCGTGCGAGTGCGTGCGCGCGCTCTATTCAGCCCTTCATGTCACTGTCCATTTCGCTTTTGTCAAAACAAACACGTCTGTTGTCGAACTGCTATTTATCATGTCTTATATACTACTTGATAGCATAGAGACATGTATTGCTCTCTAAACGAACTAATGAGTTATACCGTCCCTTCCATCCCATATGATATGAGCGAGAAAGACATCAGTAGCAAACAAACCACCCGTTGCGTCAGCTGTCAAGTCACAGTCCGGCAGACTAATCACTGTGGTACACACATACACACGCATACACACTGACTGACTGTGTGTGTGTGTTACAGTCAGTCATAGTGTGCGTAGGGGGAGGGCGGTGGAAGGGGAGGCGGCAGGCTAACATGTGGTCGCATCACATTATGTTACAAGAGAACTTGAAGGTGGCCTATTGCTCGCATGCTCGGAAATGGACCATGCATTTGGGGCGTACTTACGCCAATGTGTTTGGTGAGCTTCGGCGACAGCTTGAATTCCAGCGTGCGGTAGTATGTACCCGGGGGCACGGGGCACTGGGCATTGTTATTGGGCTCTGTTCCGTTGCCCAAAAGCAATGTCGTGTTCTTGTTCGCCTTGCAGAGGTCGTACACGCTGCAACAAATGGGTCGCACATATTGTGTTACATGCTACAAGTGACAGCACAATTTACTGCTTCATCAAGTAGAGCGCCCTGTCAAGTTTAGTGGCATCTCAATTATGCTTCAAAAGGATGATTTGCTGGGCTAGATCGCAATCCATTTTTCCTTGTGGCGAACAGCGCAAGACAGCCTGAACATGAATAAAAAAAGATAAAAGTCGCGCAGACACTAACATCGTACACGTGTCATTCACGGAATCGTGCACACAGGGACAGAGACATGTGTTATATATTTAGCAACCATCGCATGAGACGTTCCCGCTTCAAAAAAATGCATCTGTCGTGCTCAAGGCCATAACGATAGCCTATCTAGTGTAGAGACGGACCATTAAAACGGGTTATCATCTCATACAGTGCTTTCTTGAAGTGTATTGTTCCACGTGGTGGATTAACTAACTATAAAAAGTCTCAGTTATTCGTGTGAGCGCTGTGTTTAACTTCGTTTCTTCTTGCTTCGTTTGTTTTAAGCTGCTCGCCATAAGAAAATAGTTAATGCAGATTCAGTGCCGACTTCAAGCGCATTGTACGACCCACAATATTTCCTTCTGACAATAGCGTTTGTGGACATTGCCAATCTCGGAAGGTTACCAGTAGCCCTTTAAGCTGACCGAGACGCAGTGAGACGATCACAAGAAACTCTAAACAAGAAGTTTGTTTCTAGAACCTTCATATAAAGCTGTCAATGGCTAGCTACAAGGTTGACATTCGAGCAGTAATAGCAGAAAACGCACCACACCACTGAAGCGAATAATCGTGCAGTTTCATTCAGTCCTACCAGCTCCCTTAAAGTGAATGCTACACTAGCTTTCATATTTTAATACTAAGCAATGTTATAAATTACGCTTGCTGGTATTTTACGATGGAACTTCGTAGCACGAGTACAGAAAGCTTACTCCCGGTACAAACCTAGAAAGCAATCTTGTTTACGCGTTTGACCTTGAAGGTCAGCCGCCCTCAAATCCCTCCTATTCCTCCTCGCACGTACGTCGTCATAGCGACGCACCAGAGGCGTAGCAAAGGGGGGGGGGGGTTGGTGGGGGTTCAAACCCCCCCAACATTTTTCAATTTTGCTTGCATATATAGGCACGCACACATACAAACGCACGCACGAACACACATAAGGTATGGTTGAACCCCCCCCCCCCCCTCCCCGAAAAAAAATTTCTGGCTACGCCCCTGCGACGCACATGCGCAGTGTCGGTTTGTTCTCTCCCGCGTACCCCTCTATATCGCTCGGCAAGTGCCGCGAGGCGGCGGGCGCGCGCGCCCCGAGACCTCAACTTCTGTCACGTGACTCTGGTGCCGGAGTCCATACGAAGAGAAATGGGGACAGACTGCCGTTGCTTGCCGCGCGGCGGCGCCTTTAGCGGTAGCTTGTGCTATCTCTCGACAAGCTTCGTTTAACCGTGTTTAACTGCGGCATTTTTTGTCTTGTCCTTTCTCCTCTGACGGCGTAGTTACTCTAAAAGCTCATGCGTGCAACAGTGAGCGCAGCCTAACCGAAGCCGTCGCCAGTAGCAGCACATACCACTTCACATAACGCATAACAAGAGCTCACAGCCGTAAAGGGGTACTATTGTTACCAAACGTTTTCGTAGATTTCGCTTACCAGCTTCCGAAGCCGTCAATGCATGGCACGATGTGGCCCTCCGGCGTGAACAAAGCCAATCTCAGTTTGAGATCCTTGAGAATTGCATCGTAGACGCGCAGCTTAATCTTCGCCTTCATAGTCGAGTTCACCACAGCATCCTTTGTTGTCACACGCATTATCTCGGCAGTGTGGTCAGCTGCGTTTTAATGAGCGGTCATTAGCACGCACCTCGCCCATGTGTCCATGCAGATAAATGGCTTCTCTACACAAAGTGTAACCTGTTCTATACAAAACTTCGTTCTAAGCATATATTCATGTTATGACATCATACTATGTGTGTATCCTCTGCGCCATCAAATAGCTATACCATTATGCAATTAATCACAGACCACGATCACCTGAAGAAAGATGGCTCCTCTCAAGGCGCCTTGTCTAGAAATCTCATGAGATTCTTGTGCGTACAATTGTGCAACTATTTTCGTGGTTCGACCTCCGCGCTTCGAAAACGCGGGGAGGTTTACAGCCATTTTACAAATGCTTGAATCTCTGTCCTGAAATGAACTAACGATGGTGTTTCGACAAGGGTAGCACAACAAGTAAACATCTGACGAAGCACCACGGGAATCGTAGTCTGCTATTGCTTTTCACCTCTTATGAGAGTTGGATGTTTCGTACCGCGCCACCGGCTCTTTCGTTTTTGGTTTAGCACCCATCTGGGACCCTTCTTGGGAAACACAGCAACTTGATTCAGAAAAGAGGTGAGTGTTATTAGGTCATATGCATGATTTGTTGAACATTATTTCACTTTGTTTGACGCACAGTTACGTAAACTTCGTTTCTTTCTGTCCGGAAAATTAGTCCCCGCACATGTTCGATTCCACTGTTCCTAAATGTTCTCTTACAACCTGTTAGTAGGTAGGTGGTTTCAGTGAAAGGAAGTTTCCTAAACAGCGTGTTCATCGCGCTTCAAAAAAGCGGTCACAGTTCAGCAGCAAAAAGCCCACTCTACCGGGATACAGGCAGATATTTTTTTTATCAAATAGAAGCACTTCGGTTCTGAATAGCGTCGCATCAGTTTCTATCACTGTGTCACTTGATATTCACAAGTGAACGCCAGCTTTTCGATTGTTGAGATTCGTTCGCATTCGATCATCTTCGTATCATTGCAGCCTTCGCACAAGGACACAGTGGTAGCGAGCAGTATCGTCTGTGCTCGTTATTGTGCGCGCAATAAAAAAAATCAGAATTACAGGCCCACCTTCCCGTGTAGGTGCCCCTCTCATCTACAATTCTGATTTACAGAAAACTCCACTGGTTCATCCCTTACTGTGAAACTATAATTTAGACTAGTAAGCTGTTCCCCAAGATCTAGGAACCTCCCTCGTTGCCATTGATAGAAGCCTGTACTGCATTGCACATTACCGTGCTCTGCACCTATTCGCATCATTGAATTTGATGAGAGCGAGAAAGATTGCTATTTTCAAGTTTAAAAATACAAACACACTGAAACGGACGTCATCCATATTCTCGGCAACTAGCGTGGCTGTTAGTCTGCACGAGTCAGCTCATATAATAACGAGACAGTGTTGAAGAACATAGATCACGCCTGTTAGCGCTAACCAGCTACGACCAACCAGAATGCATGACTGTTAGTCAAATCTGTTCAATTAACGTGGCTGTTCGTCAGCGCATTACGTGTAGGCGTCTTTCTGTTCCTCATCTGAATAAGGCAGACATTCAAGTGAGGTTGATGCCTTGAAATGACGAAAAAATATTAAACAGGGGATGTCGCTGGAGCCAATGTTTCGACAAGTAGAGGTGTCGCGACGACACGTAGACAAATACATAGTGTGGACTTGACAAATACAAGCCCACTTCTCCAAACGTTGGCTCCAGCTGCATTCCGTGTTCAACGATTTTTCATGATTCCTCCTATAGTTTCTCGCACTGTTCATTACTGACTTAGTGTATGGACATTTCTAGTAACAAAATCGAAGAACTCGTCGACTGAAAAACTACAACGGCGAAACGGACACAGGACTTGCAGGAAAGACGCTCTGTTAGTCCTGTGTCCCTTTCGTCGTTGTAATTTTTCATCTATAAGTTTTTCGTTCTGATTCCCAGAAATGTCGCACCAACTAGCCGAATAGTTCGCGCTTCACTGTACTGAATGTTCACGTGCGTCTGGTGAAGCGTTTTGCCTCAGTAATGTAGCATGCGCAGGTAGTGCACCGAGGTGCTCAACTTACTATCGCATCTGAGCATGGGATGGTACTGCACGGGGCTTTCTCCGCCACCGCCGAGAGATCCCAGCAGCACGGCGACGATGGCGAACGTCATGGCGGCTGGCTGTGGTCTAAGCGACACAAAAAAATGGCCTACGACTCCGGGATCAGCCTCAGAGGAGGCTATTTAAGTGGCCTTTGTAACGACGCCTTCCCTTCGCACCGACAAAGAACTGAAGTGAAATGAAAGAATAGAACCCCTGAGTAAAAAAGGAAATGCATTTATAGAAGCTGCACGACCGTCAACAATAGCACCCTGTTTTTGTGAGTGACAGCACGACTTCTGACTGTTCTTCTCATTCTTTATTGGGACAGTGAGTCAAACCTAGTGTCGCTATCCCTTTCTCATCTCTTTCGCCCTCGCGTAGTTGCATTTAAAAAAAAGCCCTCGATTGGAGGCAGTCCGAAATAGTGGTTCGAATAGAAGCAATTTCTAGGTTTTTCTCCAAAAACTAAGATTGAAGGACGTGCTTTATTTCCCCCTAGTTATCTCTGTTGAATTTTCATCCAGCTGTTTAAACGACCATTCAAGGGACAATCGTCTTAGTCATAAGTAGAAAAAAACCTCGTTCAAACCAATGCTTCGATCTTTTAGGCAAACTTCCAAAAACGAGCTTCTTGAGAGAATAGATGTACGTAAAGTTGGCAACGTAAAACAAAAATTTGCGTGGACTCCTTGAACAGCGACTCACGTCCAGTTCGAAGGCTTTCTTAAAGTGAGGGATATTGTGATGAGAGGCCTCAAACAGGTGTGAAAGGAAACTAGGATCTATATTCTGACTTTCCATATGCAGAAACAAAAGCTGCTTCGGTACTCTTTCTTTTTCAATTTTCGCTGATGATTTCAGACGACGTCTGTAGCAGTGGAGAACACTGCAGCGCGTTAACTTCATGAAATTGTTCTATCGACGCAAACAAAGCTATCTTTATCTGACTGTAATTTACATGCATCACGAAAATTGGTTTTGTACTGGTGTGGCCTGCTTATACTTAACAAGAAAATGATCAGTATGACCTTTCTGACTTTACTTATTTCTGTCGCAAATCCTGAAATGAGTGACTACGTCATTCCTTCTAACTTCATTTCCAGTTTTTATGAGCACGGTATGCAGTCAGTGTACTTATGGCTCTCTTTCTATCGCTTTTTTTTTTCAGCGGACATGTTTAAGAAGCCAAAATTCTTCAATCTTATATTTTAGACTGTGTCGACCTTCGTACCGCACATAGGCAACTTCTTTTTTATGACTTAACATTATTGTACAAAACGATGAACGTATTAGAACCAAAGATAACAGAAAAATTCAGTAACATAAGACCACGCACACTCCTGAACAATATGCACAGAACCACAAGTTCCTGCCAGAATGTTCCTGTGAACATGCAAGTAAGATTTCTTGTGAGCCGCAAAAAGTGTTCGATAGGTTCTCCAATAGACGACAACGAAACGCTGTTTGTAGATAAAACCATCGGCCGTGCCTCAAAACGTAGAACAAGCCCTCGTCGCATTCAGGCAGCAATATTTCAGCAGTAGCAGTGGGTAGTCTCGATAGCATGCCACGTTACAATAACTGATAAATTGGCAACCATCACTCATATATAGGCGAATAATAACGTATGCACTCGAAATCTATAGTTCAATGTGCTAAGAGTGCCCTCACAAAGCGTCGCTTATTCTAAACACTATCGGATAACCTAGCACTCTGAACCACTATTACATGGCCTTTGTTTCGTTTCCCTCAGAAAAACAGTACATCTCACGAACCTGCTGGTACTCTCAAGAACACTTTATAGGTTTTCGCCCACTTGTGTGCTGTTTACTGGCAAGCAAACGGACCATTAAGTTTGATTCCTCACAAAGGAAAAAGCGCTAAGTTGACATTATTTTTGTTTATGTGCATTATCTCATCATTAAATGAGCACACTTTTAATACCACCGACAGTCCGAAACATTCTCGCAAAAGTATATAAAAAGAGGGAGGATCAGAGAATGTGCGCAGCTTGAAGTCTGGAACGAACAGCAGAGCTAGTGTTCGACCTAGCTTCTTCTAAGTTTTGGCTAGTAATGCCGGGCTTTTTGCTAGAGATGCTAAGTGTTTGCTAGTAGTACTAAGTATGGCGAGGCTTCGCTATTACTCTCCCGTTTCGGTCGGTTCCCCGCAAACGTTACGTGGTTTTGGCGAAATGTCACGTTACTAGCTATTACCTGGTTTTGGCGGGAACATAACGTCACTAGTTGTTAAGTAATGTTGTAATTTTCCCGGAATATATCAAGGAAACATAGTCAATTTACTTTCCAGGTTCTCTTTTACCTATTACGCGGCAATAAATTCTGTTCCCTACTTGAAAGATGCCAGCACTTGGCATTGTCAACGGCATTAATCGTATCGTCTCATCGCAGCCCAAAACACTATTGTCAAGCCAGGAGAAGATGCCGAACAATACATCTCCGTTTCACCGTGACTTCAATACAATACCTGCTATAACGAACGCATCTCCTAAAAAATGCAAAAAAGTTTCGCGACATCAGCAGCTGTGCGTATACTGCAGGGTTGGATATCTTGCTGAAACTGTCGATATCACCGGTTCAGTAATTTTGGGCATATCATCTTATGCCATACAAGAAAAATATTTGGCAAACATGTCTTCAGCTCAAAAGCATACATTACGACAAAATAAATGTTAAAGTTTTTGAGACTTCGATTGCAAAAGTTTCCTTAAACATAGGCAAGGCAAATCTTTGTTCTTGCAGTATACCCCTGTGTTATTGCGCCTACTTGTCAAGACATTAAGCAACAACATGCGTCCATGCACATTTGACACATCAGTTAATACAAAGCCATTTCTTAGCACAATGAACACAGCAGCATTGGTACAACACCTCTAAATGTGAAAAAAAATAATAATAAAAAAGCAATGATTTACAACATGCACTGCAGATGTACAGTGTCGCTCATGAGTTGCAACACGGTGGCAGTGGTTGAAGAGGCCCCAAACCGATACTCTGACACCGGCAAACGTGAACCTGGTTTTGAAAATAACAGCAGCCGAAGCCATGATTACGTCACTGATGGTTTTCTACGTCGACGCCACCATGCAGAGTTGACGCCGCTTTGACCGCGGGCAGCATGTTGCGACAAATATTGGGCGTGATTGTACGTTCCAGCGCTAATTGTACAACGGTGTACAAAAATGCCAATATTTTGACGCGTATTTTTATCAAAGTGATAAGAGGGAACACCCCCATTCATTCATATCTCAATTACGTCCAAAAGTCTCCACTGTTTGAAGCAATAAGACTGCCTCTCCGGCACGAGAGAAGGAATTAACAGAGAGTAGAGAGCGCCTTTGAGAACGTTTCGTGTGCACGCAAGCGCGCTCAGGTGCTTGGCGCGTTCCCACGACGCTGTCGGTTTTGTCAAGAACTTCCCTCGTGCAAGCAGGCACGCTGAGACACCGCGCGTTTTCACGACGGAGGCGGAGTTTCCTGGAATCACCGTTATGCTAGCGATTCGAGCTGCCAGGGTTAACTGAAACATATAAATTTCTGCCGTAAATTCTTGTTTCTTTGCTGGCAATAAATCAAAGCTGAAAAGTAGCTTTTCTTTGCAACATTGACTTATTCAGCATACTTGACTAATAATTAGGGGTGTGCGAATATCAAATTTTTCGAATACGAATCGAATACAAATATCCACCTTCGAATATCGAATCGAATATCGAATATCAAAGGAAAAATGCCTCCACAGTAACGATATTTTATTTAACATGTAGCTATTTGAAGAAAAAGAACATTAACAGCCTGACTGGCAACATAACATACACAGCTATCTCCAGAACACAATGTCCAGGCTAGCACAATGCACATCACAACACAAGCAAATATCACGGCACAATGAAAGTAATGACTACATGTTATCATGAAGCAATATGAGTTACGTCGGAGATGCACCAGCAATAAATCATACGTATTGGGGCGCTCGTCGCAGGCAGATATCGTGCCTCTGTGTACCTACGATGTTTATCGCTCCTCTGGGCAACGTTTTTAGCGATACGAACGCAGCAGAAATGTGGAAGACGAGTTATTTTATGCATGATAATCGAATCGCATATTCGATTTTTTTTAATATTCGAAGTTATCGAATATTCAAAACTATTCGAATACACGATTTTCGAATCGAATACGAATATTTTGAATGTAATATTCGACGAATATTCGAAGCTTTCGAATATTCGCACACCCCTACTAATAATGAATTCAAGAAGAAATAAAATAAGAAATTTTACGTGTTAAACGCAGGGAATGATATGACACGCACCGTGATGAATGACTCCGCAACCAATTCAACTAATCACTTAGAATTCTTTAATATTCACCGAAATCTCTCTGCTTGAGCTTTCTGCCATTTCTCTCAAAGAGAACTGTAGCCTCCAAAGTCGGTATTTAACCCGTTACCTCGAGTTAGCTCTATAAAAACAACCTCTATAAAAACAACCAGGACATGCAAACTGCTCAAGTTTTTCGTCTGGCTGTGCCACTGAGACAGGAATAATCGAACCACTTAAGCAAGAACCTCCAAACACGTAACAAATATCATCAAGCAAATCGCCCCACGATGTTGATTACAATCTCATTTTACCATAACCTAGCGCGCATTCAAGAACACCAAAAGCAAATAAAATAGAAAATTGAGCTTAGAATAACAGAGAGCTGAGCTAGTTGGTAAGTATTCATTCTAAAAAGACAGGGCGTGCAAACACGGACACAAGAAAGAAGTCAGGACACCACAAACGCCGACTAACAACCGAAGAGACGCACAACGGCGGAAAAGAAAGAAGGCACGAAAACTTATCTGCGCATGCCCATGCAATAGGCGACCCTATCAATCCGGCACGCATGGGGGTCTACGTGGAAGATAACTATTAAGGCATTTGATTTCATCTTTATGCAAGTTTATCGATGGTTGGCTCACGCATGCGCTACCATTATTCTCGATATGCCCTGCTTCAACCATCAGGCGCGTTTCTTCATTTCTATGCCGGTACAACACTGCGCATTCATCGAATTTTGGCGTGCACTTACAATCTCGACAATGTAAAGATAGAGAGAGGCACACCTTCTAATTTTTTGCGACATTTTATTTGTATGTGTGTGTAAATGTGCCATACATGAATTGTACGTGTTGCCTACGCGTAATTTCATGTCTTTATTTATGTCCGTGTTACTGAATTATGTTTTGTCTTTCTCGTGAACGTATTTCTAGCAAGCAAACGTTGTGTTCAATTGTTATTGACGTTAACCGTCTGTGATACAATAAATTTTTCTAAACACAAAACATCAAGGTACTTCCATCAAGGCTGGCTCGTTTCTTTTTTATCGAGTGGCAATGCTTCTATACGTATATGCCTTGAAGATATTTTCCTTCATGAACAATTCGTACTTGTGCAAAGCCGCCTTGTTCCATAAAAAATAACCACTCCTCGACATAAATGCAGACTTCGTTCACAAAATACGTAGGACAGCGTAGGCTCACCAGGGTAATTTATAACATTATTGTAATCGATGTATCATCGTGTTCGTTGCGCTAGAAAGTTCTCCCTATGAAAGACCATTCAGCAACGGCCACTGTAAAGCTTGGTTTTGCAACAGCGGCATCTCCTATGTGCACCCTCCGGGCATAATTTACGTGGCATATCTCTGGCTAATGCAAAATTTCTTTTCTATTAGAAAATGATGCTTCTAATTTTTAAAATGACGCGAAATACTAGTACATGCTCATAATTTTTATTCCAGGCAATGTGCCAGGCTGAGCATAAAACAAGATTTTTCGCAAGTCTCACACTCTTTTGACTATTATTGCGGGTGTAGTTCATAGAATATGTTTACTATAACTTCAAATCGAAGGGCATAGAAATATTGACCTTACGCAAAAGTTATGCATGCTTCTTCACTCGTTTGTGATGATCAAGGCGTTCAGACTATATCTGTGAATGACATACAACAGCCGGAAAACTCACTCATGTGTTGACTCTCTCAGACACACTCGGACTAAGATCAAACCGTGAGTCGGAGTGTAAGTCAGGGTGACCAATACTTGCATGAGTCTGAGTCCGAATCAGTTCGGTAGAGAAATATCTTACTGAGTTTGAGTCTGAGTGAGCGCTAAGCATAAACACATTTCTGTATTGAGTGTGAGTCAGCCCCACATTTTTTGCCGACCGATGACAACAGCTATGTAACTTAAAGGGGCCCTGCAACAATTTTGCATCATGGTCAGAAAACGCTGCCGATCGGTAGTCGAGGCTCCTGAAAGCACGCGAACCAAACATTATAGCGCAGCATGCGGCCTAGAATTTACAATCGATTCTCAAAGTCAGCCAGAAATCGCTCCTTCTTCCCCCTACAAATGATGTCATATACCCAAATTACTGCGCTATATACCCAACGTCCACGGCCATTGGCTGATTTGAAGCATCGAACGCTCCATAGCTAACGTGGCCGCCGCAGGATGCCGATCACAATGAAAGTAAGCCTCACGTTCGATGAAAAAATTAAATGAAAGTGTTCAAGGTCATGACGTGCGCTGACGAAGAGAAGCATCTTCTTGCCTCCTTGCCATGTCCCTCCCTGCGTAGCTTTCAACGCACTCGCTGGTACGAAAGGAGAGAGAAAGCTCTTAAAGCGTGCGGCGAATACATGTATTCAGCTCGTACTTGACATTTCTAAAAATTGTTGCGGCAGTCAATTTGTAAGCAAATAAGCTCCCTTTGTGAAGCCATTGGACGATTACTCCGAAAAGTTTTGCAGGGCCCCTTTAACTTGCGGCCTACAAAACAGCTTTTATGAGAATTATGATTGTCTAATTGCTATTTAAATACACATGCAGTCTTGCGACACCAGTTCCAATGTTGGTTCCAGCGTTGTCACCTTTGCGTCTGATACGGCTCAATGAAAAGCCAGTGTGTGTAACTTGATTCTCAAACTCCACATTGCCATCCATACATAGTCTCTTTATTGGTCACAAAGTTCAGTGATCACCTCCATGCGCCTTTGTTCTCATCATCATCGATACGGCGTCTTAATCCCAAATGTCCGTTGTGGGCCGCGTCTTGAAGACTCGCAGGTGAAGTGCCTGGCACGAAAGCTTCTTGCCCTTGCTTTCCAACATCAAGGCAGCAATCAGGTTTCCATTCTGTAAAAGAGGTGTCACGAAATAGATTATTGCAGATTATATCACATTTAGAGTGTGTTCTTTTTAGTAGCACGAGCAAATTGACACTCTTGTTTCTCTTGCGAGCATAGCCCATCAAGCACTTACTTCTGGTTTTGCTAATACTCAGAAAATTTACTTTAAAAAACAAAACTGGTACTAAATAGATGGTTCTGGTCAAGTTAAGAATTACATTCAATACATGTGACATCCGATCATAAGTTTACTTATGATAAGAGCCAATTAATTGTGAGGATGATTGATGAAAATGAACTTATTGAGTTGATTGAAAGTGCAGACTCTTTTCTTGTGACCAACTGGGGATCGTTGCGGCATCTGGCAGAGCAGATCTCAACTACGCGCTTCTTTCTACGTAGCCTCAGAGATCCACTTGGGCAGTGCGAGAAACACAAACTTAATACAACAGGGAACACGAGCGCCGACGTGCGAGTGGCACTACCAGAACACCTAAGTCAAGTGTTAGGGTACACTCCACTTTTTTGCTTGCGGAGCCTTTTGGAAACATTTATGCCCTAAAAAATATTTCAGTTGGGCGGCTTATGAGAGCGCTGTGACTGACTGAGCGAGGAGCTCTTGAGAGAGACAGAGAGGTACAAATGAAGGAAAGGGAAGGAGGCAAAGTGAAATTGAAACAGGGGCGTAGCCAAGGAAGGGGGGTGGGGAGGTTGGGGGGTTCAGCCCCACGAAATTTTTTCGTTTTTCTTCCGCATATATACACGCACACATACAAACGAACGTACGAACATACATAAAGTATGGTTGAACCCCCCCCCCCTCCCGAAAAAAATTTCTGGCTACGCCCCTGAATTGACACACTAAGGCGAAGCCCAAAGGAAGCTGGAACAAAGAGCGGAGAGAGGATGCTAACAGTTACATTGATAGGGCTAAGCGAAATTTAGGAAATCAACTTCAAAAAGTATGCCAGTTCCTGCAAACAGCTCTCTGTTTCGTAAATGTTTAAGTGATTAGAAAATTTGGGTCTAACAGACGGTTTCTTCTAAAACAGCATAACGTAGCTGCCGTTGCCAAAGGTTCTCGTTAACCGAGCTTATAATGATCCTACGTTTATAAAGCTAACAAACATGGGTTAATATAGTTAAGCGCTTAAGGGTTTCTTTTTCGTTCACTGTTATATGCATATTGTTTCTGCTAAGCAGCGGACAGTATACATATAAATCTGGTCGGCATGGCATGTACAACCTACACTGGTGACGGAACCAACCATTCTCCGAGACACTTACACCAATGTACTTCAGCAGTTTCGGCGACACTCGGAACACCAAGTTGCGCCAGTAGGTGCCTGGCTTCACAGGACACTTGGTCGTCCACATAGTCATCTTGCTCTCGGGCACATCTTCACAAACGTCATAGACGCTGCAAAAGAACGTGAGTTTAGCGAATGAAGGGTGGTAGTGGTGGGGGGGGGGGGGGGGGGGGGGGCAAGGGTGCCACCATGAAGCGCTTTGCATCCGGTGAGGCTCCACGCTTAGGTCGACCACTTGTATACTTCAATTTGCCATTATTGCAATGCTAACTGGTCAGCGTGGAGCAGTTATATACGTGCGAGGCGTGCCTTTTGCAAGGGCACGAAAGACACAACGGTAATTCAAAGCGAAATATCCGTAAAGAACAATGTCTATGGCATCATTGCATATAATAGTGTTGGCTGTTATATGCAGTCACCAAGGTAATTCAACAAGGTACATCAGATAACCTCCACAATTTTTATTCATGTATGGGATTAAACGATCTCTTTCTCGATCAATAAAAACTATGTACGGAAAGAAAAGTGCGCTCCAACCGGGCCGAACTGCGCAAATACGAAGACCTGGTAAGGATGGGTTAATGCGTTTAAGGACAGAGTTGCACAACTGAGTTCATTCTTGAACAAAACCACATTTATGTGGCACATTTTCCCCTTTCGCGGTTCATCATACAGAGTTTATTGATGTGTATTGCTCTCTTGTGAGCGCTAAATTAACGTAATTTAGCAAGAAGCCAAGAAGACGTGGTCTGTCATCCCGCCTGTCATTTTCAGGGTACTTCATTAAAAACTGGAACTAGGCATGGCTGACTTGCATTCGGATTCCTGGCGATGTAGCCACATTTTAACATCACCATGGTCATGATCTTCATCACCATCATGATCATTATCATCATCATAAGCCTGACTGCGCCCAGTGCAGGGCACAGGCCTCTCCCATGTTCCGCCAATCAACCTGACCGGCGACAACAGCCTGTAATACACTTCCTCACTAAAGGAGTATTGGTCACCCTGGCGCGTTATTTGCCGACTACTTCCCATACAAATACGCAGCCACCTTTATGCGATCTAAAATTAAGAAACAGCCGCGCATTTTTCGTAAATAACTTTGTACAACCATATTACATGTTACCTTCAGGTGACTTGCCAGCCTTACAACCACTATTGTTCAGATTATCATCGATGTAGGAGCAACATTGCTCATATATCTAATCGTGTCTCTTTTTTTTTGTATGTTCTGATCTTATCCCATTGCCTGCTATAATTTCCTCAATTTCTGTCAGTATAATTGTTGCTGCTAGCAACGACAGTCACTGTAGCCATGCTTGGCGTGAAATATTGCTTGGAAATTTGGTTTTCAAGAGAATGCCCTTAAAGCCGCCGCTCATCGTCGTGGTCCTTGTTTAACATAATTCATTCATTGTTTCTTGTACTGCCTTTAGAAAGGGAATCCCCCTCCTTCAACTTGGGTACCAGTTTTATTTTACGTTTCTGAAGTGGCTCCTACCTCGACCCTCTTTCAAGGTCTTCTTAGTCCAAGTGCAGCTTAGAGTGCCGGCTACTGGCTCACTCAGGAACGCACTGGAGACTTACCAAGATCCGAAACGTTCGATGCATGGTACCACTGTGCCTTGAGGCGTGAAGAGTGCGACTCTCATCTTCAGTTCTTTCAGGATGGTGTCGTAGACACGCAGCTTGATCTTGGCAGTCATCTGCTGGCCAACAACGGCATCTCTAGTCACCACGCCCATGATCTCAGCGCTGTAGTTTTCTGTGGAGACATAGAACCGACAAGCTATACAGCCATACACAAGCAAGCTCTACTCAGGAAGCTTGATAGAGATGAGCATATGTGCGACGTTTCGTTTAGTCTCTGGCTCATGCTGGCCCCTGCGTATTCGCACAAGGGCCATTTTGGTTCAGGAATAACTTATCGCCCTAAAGCCTGTGAAATTAAAATAAAGTGAGCACACGAAGTAGGATATCACATGCAAAACTATCACTCATGGTTATTGAAAACTGAAAACTTCAATTACCCTTTATGTTTCGTGGTAAATTTTTCTGCGGCCTACTATGCAAATTTTTTTTCAGAACTGAGCTTTTGGGATCGCTTTCTTCTTCTAGCTCAACGTCTTCTAGCACCTCTGATCTTCAGGGTTATTAGTCTCTCAAAAATTTGATAAATGTGCGCACGTTAAATAAGATTTAATAAATGCGTGCATAAATTTCGAAAAGTGCTCTCAACTACATCACAGTTAGAGAGCTCATAGTTAACAGAACTGATATGTTGTCTTCGTGTGCTCCGTAGATTTCTACATCAATTCAGCCTCTATTATACTCCAGGCAACTTCCAGTCCTCCAGGTAACTCCATTGCCAGCAAGGGTTCTAGGAAAATACTACTGTAGCTCCCACATCTTGTTCTCCAAATTAACCATGCTGTAATGAATTCAACTCATCAAATTTGGGTTTCTTCGCGCCTATACGGTACAGCAAGGATGGCGACATTTGTGTGCACGATCTCAAAGCTAGTTTTCTTTCAAGAAAGGCTGACTGGGCGCATGAAAAATTATCTTGGGGCAACCGAAGAACTTGAACTTACGGCTACATTTGATCAGCTGGTGGTATTGCACGGCGCCATGCGCAACGTCGACCGCGAAAGCAAGGAGCACGGCGCACGCCGCAAAGGACATCATGGTGCCGGTGGGTGACAAGGATTAGCCGACAGTCCACTTCGCGAGCAGCGGGGAGGGAACTTTTTAAACCTCTGCTGTACGTGGTCCTGATGGCCAACTAACAATGACACGACAGCAAAGAAATGATCCACAGACCTCCTCTAGCTCACTGTTTCCTAGAGGCATTGTGGTGCTTGATGGGAAAATCGAGCAAGATATTGCTGCTGAAATCGTTGAAGTTTCTGCAGCCATCTGCTCCATTGTGATCACAGGTTTTTGTCATTGCCATAGCGAAGGTATCATTTTCGTTTTATTTCCAGTTTCTAGGAGAACTCTGGTAAGGTATTCAAGAAAGTCTTGACAAATATATTCGCCTTAGCAGAAGAAAACTTACGTGCGTTCTTTGTATGAACAGAGTTGACTCATAGCTTATGCTCCTTTAAATCATAGTAGTCGTATTGTTTGGCTCGGGAGCCTGCTAAATGTCCAAAGAAAGAAGCATCTATAGTCAGCTGCCTTACTAGTCCGAATAGAACGTTTGACAGGTGAGGTTTGACGGGATTCCTATTTTCGCATGTACTCAGTCCTCCATTTTATGAGCGATCAATCTCAGACAGCGTAGAGACAAAGAGCGGCTGTAGGACCCATTTATAAGCTCTATGTGCTAGCGTGATCTCAGGTGTTCCGTTAAGATAATTGTTCTTGATATACATATGTCTTTATATTTAAGGTAAATCCAGGGACAAGTACGCTGCTCAGAACAGTGTAGCTAATGAACTATCATATAAAAAATAATGTTAATTACTCACATGTCATCCCTTGGTTCTTTGACCTCCAACAGCGAAGTAAATTTGTTAATCTTTGCTCCGCTTTACAAAAGCGCAGTCCTAACTTATGAGGAAGACCGGCGTGTGACATAATGTGTTCGAGTGTTCGTTTCTAATAAACATCAATTATTATAAGCAGCGCTCGCGTTTCGGCCCTCCCCGCGGATATAATACAGACTCTGTGCGGGAAATTGTCATTTATGGCTATACTTAATTTTTGCCCCGGTAGACAACATACACGCAGGTCACGCCTCGGCTTCGCCTGCGTGCGCTTATTACATGTCCTCTTTGGAAATTTTTTACATTGTGAAAGGGGACGTCTGCGCTTCTTCGCCAACTCTGCTAATTCGTGCTTGAGGGTTAATTCCTGTAATCATACCGGAAACCTAGACTAAGCCACTTCCTGCTGTCCCAAGACCATGTGGAAAAATTCAATTTGCCTTTGTTGTCATGAAACCTTCACACTTCTGCGAGAGGTACACAAAGCACTAAGCATAAGAAAAAGTATATAAATATATAAGGCTGCTGACATTGCGCGCTGTTTAACGTTACCAGTTTCGCATTCTCTATGCGTCAAGTGATTAGAAAATCTAAACTTTTTATTAAAGCTCAACGGGAAACAGTGCGTTTATTTGAGTTAAGGCGTTACGCATGTGCCTTCTAGAACTGTTCCTTGATGTCTTAAAATGTCTCAATGGGTCTCATATCCCCCGTAATCTAAGGTGTATGAACATGTCTATTCTACAGGCCTCTGGGCTTAAAATTCCTTTTACAGTACATGCGTTGCAATTAATGGTGCCTCCGAATCTAAGAAAGGGCTATGTGGC
The DNA here is from genome assembly GCF_013339695.2 of Rhipicephalus sanguineus. Classification (NCBI taxonomy): domain Eukaryota; kingdom Metazoa; phylum Arthropoda; class Arachnida; order Ixodida; family Ixodidae; genus Rhipicephalus; species Rhipicephalus sanguineus. Next base: position 32,923,576 of record NC_051183.1, on the reverse strand, counting down.
TTGCAGAGAAGCTAAACAAGAGAAATTAACAAAAATATGAAGGCCTTAAGTCGTGAGTAGTAGTCCAATAAGGTGTTTAAAAAATGCTCGCTCAGGTGGCATTCTTCGGCCACTGTTTACCAGGAATCAGAGTTCTAAGAAGGTGATCGCCAATTGTATCGCTTGCAAAGATGTCAAGTCCGCGATACAAAAGCATGCCACAAAGTTTTCCAGACCTATAAAAGCTATTTCATGAGTTCGTTCAAGCACTTCTTAATGGCTTTCTGAACGGTTTTAAATCGTCTCATTTGCAGCCAGACCTACTGACAATTTTTTGTTAGCACATAGTCAACGAGCGCAGCGTTGTCTTTTGGATCCTTCACTAGGTATTTACGACACCTATGCCAATATTCAATAAATTTCCAAGAACCGTTGTCACTTGTAGTACACGAATCATTTAGAATCTCCACTGTTTTTCCTGCACATTGTAAAACTAGAGCCCTTGGGAATCTGCACGATAAACAATTTTCGTGTACCACATCATTAGGTGGTTCTGTGCACCTCTATTTGCTTTTTCTTCAAGGCTTATAAAGATATATTGGCTTTACCAGTTCTTCGTGTACAACAAAAAAAAACACTCAAACGTTAACGAGCTGCACTGATGTTTTTCTCATTACGAAGCCATAATGGAAGACTATCGATTATGAAAGAGCAAGAGAATACGGAAGATTTTAAGTGGGCAGTTACTGAGGTCCCGGGAAATTCTTGTAAGCTGTGTACTTCTGAGGAATTTTCAGTCATCCAGGTATGCTCGTTCAATCTGACTCCTGCTTTTCTTTATTCTTTAGCTGTAAAAGACTGCAACAAGGCAATAGACGAAGAAAACCATAATTGATTTTCTGAAAACCATAATCAGCACACGATGCTGCACATCTCATAAACGTGTTCCTTTGACTGCTATTCTTTATTTTTGGCTCGTGCCTCAATAAATCCTTCAGCTATCTGAACCTTGGAGTGGTGCAATTTCATTTCTGCCTTTGTAATTTAAATGTTCAATGTAAATGTTCAAAATCTTCTATGGTAAGCGATGGGCATTATATAAGTTTAAAGCGACGCTGTGATATTATGCGCGGCGTGTAATAAGACGCCGCCAACGTACTGCGGCTTCATGAAACAGCCTCGCGAACATGGTATGAGGCAAATCCTATTTTTCCTGGAAATTCGGATCTCCCAATAGTGGGCAATAACTGCAAGAAAATTGTTCTGTCATAAATTTGCGAACGCAAAGTGGTTTATTGTGCTTCAATTTCTTCTTTCGCGTGATTCGCGAACATCACTTAGGGATAGAAGTATGTCAAAGTGTTTCCCAGATTTTCTTTCGTCTAAAAGTACTCGGAGACATTTATCTCGTTGACGGCGACAATCTTCCGTTCACAATAATTGCACATAAATGTTTACTCGTAGGCACTGTTGATCAAGAGAGTGGAAAGGGTGGATGTTGTGAATCGGGCACTGTACTACTCTTGCTGTACCGAATAAACTGGCCAGCTAGTGTCGCAAAACTGTTCTCTACACAGGCTTTTTTTACACCATTCGAATGATTTCATATGTTTCCGTGCAATGTTACGGAAATATATTGCAAATATATGGAAAGTACACGTACTTTACATGGATTCCGTGGAGAGAGGGAAAGCTCTTTAATAAAAAACAGAGAATTCTGCCGGCGTATATAAAGGCGCCTAGATGCTACTCTGTATAGGGGAAGGAGATTGAGGACAGAAAGGCCCTAGGAGGAGGAGGGCAGGAGAAGAAAAGGAAAAAAGAATAAACTGTTATGATCGTGTTATGTACATGTCAAAATGTAGTGGTTGTGATGTAAGTTACTTTACAGTTTAACAGTTAAGGTAATCTCCTCGAGAAACCTGAACAGAAATGTTAAAATCTGACGTTGCTGAGAAGGAGGAAACGTAGGTCCAAGTATTTTGCCTAGATCTAGCGGTGCTTGGGAAGTTGACCATATTCTACTTTAGAGACAAGTTCTTTCCTCTCTGTATGCCTGGCAATCTAACAAAATATGTTCTATTGTTTCTAATGCACCACAGTTATCACAGTACGGGTCGGTAAGGAAACTTTTGAACTACTGGAGTGACACACGCAATTTTTCCGTAGTGTTACTTTCGAGTTCCACGGCAAGTTAATGGGAACAAGCATAACTTTCCGCACCGGCAATGTCTTCAGTACGGCTATAAAAAAATACTCACAGAAGTTCAATATATACATTATTACTCTCACAGGTGCTTCCATGACGTTTATGTTATAGTTGAAAATAATTGTGGGGAGATGTCAAGGGTTAAAAGAACTGGGAGTTTTATGGGCGAAACATTAGACACTGACAAGTAAGAAGAGTGCAAGCAGTAAGATACCTGTAAGAGCGATTGTACGTGATTTATTGGGCAGTATATCAAGGAAGGACATACAACAAACGCCCTTAGTTTTTGAGAAGCAAGCTTGTGCTGCGCCCAAGTGCTCCCACTATATAAAATGCGTCTGGAAGAGAACCTTCTTTTGTAAAGGCAGCATAGAACGTGACGCCCAACTCCAAAGATTGCCATAGTCTCCGGTACAGTTGTTTTCTCGTTGTAACGAGAAAAGAATGTGAGCTAGCCCGTTCTTCAGTTTTGTATGATTCATTTCCAATGCGTGCAACCAAAAAAAAAGTGATCTGAAACTTTTTACACCGCAAACGTTCCTCACGCACTGTCACTGACAGTCGTTGAATGACGCTCCCTAATGAAACTGTGTATGATATTTTATAGTTTATTCATGTGGTGAGCATGATTTTACACAATATACCTGTAATTTTCAGCCTGCTTGATGATATCTTCAGATTTTGCTCCGCGAAACACATTTCTCTGCTCGGGCCACAAGCTAGTACAATTCAAGGCGCTCACGCACAACAAAAATGAAAACTCAGGCATATCTGCACGTGTGCTACCGAGAAATATTTAGCAGACCCATTCGTCTCTCAAAGAACTCTCTTGACGTGTTCCGTTCGTCATATTCTGGTGAAAACAGCCGCCCGTTCAGCTTCCTGTATTTTTTATCAAGGCCTGCTGAGAATTGCATGCCAGGATTGAAGCACCATCTGTCGTAGCTTTGATGCGTGGGGTCGATCTGTATTTCACTTTCTCATCTGGGAAAACCCGCTCAGATAGGAAGAAAAAAAGTTGCGCGTTCAGGAAGAAGTGATTACAGAGCACAGTGTATGAACGATGACTTAAATGAAGTGGCTTCCAGTGGGCATGTCAAATGTTCTAATATCTGACGTCTCCGCATCGCCCGCACAGAGATCTTAGACATGAGTTGTGGACTTCGAGTCTTTTTGCTTGAATACCGTCAAGTTCGTTTTACAACTTGCACTACGAGGGTTCGGTGCCAAAATGATCGCTCCATGTCGGCGCTACCACTCGATGCTGAAGCGACCTAAACGATCCGTAACGAAGCTTGCGTTCCAAGTAGCACGTCAAGGAGAGTTCGAACCGGAATTCTGGCGCCTTCGCTGCTTCAACGCCCCCTACATTTCTTCCAATTTGCTTTTTATTAGCTCGATATGTACCCCGCGGTGGTTCGGCGTCTTCGTTCATTGGTCCCATGGTGGGTGCCCGCGCTGGATGGACCATGTTCGCGGCGAGGTCTTCAACTTATTCCATCACACGAATTCTTGACCACAGTGTGAGGATTGCAGTGGTCTTCGCCGTTGCTGTAACCCTACCGTCCAGCTGCCATGGGGACAAAATTGAATTTAAGCAATGTCCTGGTGAGTGCCAGTCATGCAGAGCATGCTTTTTTGCGAATCATGTCTTTGGCTCTTCATGTGTGGTGAGAGTAGCGGAACTGCGGTCGAACTTGTGCTGACTTGGCAGCAAGGCGGCCAGGAACAGGGTAGGGCAAAAGAAGACAACGCAACGGAAAACGAAGTACCAATGTCGCATCGCTCTCTTTTTTTTGCCAGCATGTGCAGCTTGTGTTTACTTCTTTAGGTGTAGTATTCAAGGTAGACAAGCTTAACTTCTGTGGAAAGGTTTGCCGCTGCAAAAAGAGAGCTTTTCAAGCAGGCCTCAGCCAATGCTATCACGGCCTTTCTTTGATTAAGTTCATGCTACCCTAGGAATGCACTGAGTAAATGAACTGATTATTAAAATCCCGCCCGCGAGCTTTATATGTAACAAAACAAAACACCTTTCTCTTCAGCACGAAGCATACAGACTAAATACTTCATTCGTTTTCAGAGAACGAGTATTTCTAAACTCTTGATCCCAATATAAATTATTGGTATCTAAAACGTGTTTTTCTCTGTGAGCATTTTGAATTAACAGCGTTGAAGCGAGCCATGATATTATTTGCACCTTTATGAAAACCAGCCTGTGTATCTCCTTTCCTGATTCTGCAAGGCGGACACATAATAATCGTGTATACTTACATGCTACTCAGAAAGTTCCGAAAGGAGTAATAACACAATTGACCACCAAATGAATATTTTCGCTCTGCACATCACACCACTAGAAAAGATGTAGTTTTCCTGTTCAGCACAACGGTGAAGGTTGGACACTCAGCCGTAGGGTAGGGTCTGAATGGGAAAGAAACGCGCAGACGCTTACGTAGAGAAAGTTTGTCTAAAACTAAATCATCCCAGACGGTCTGAAGCCATGACACTCCGCACGATGGCATTGCTCTCAAGTTGCGTATCTTGGGTACGAATGCAAGTGAAATAATTGCTGTTGAAGTGCTAATTAAGGCTAGCCTTTACACCACCTTTTACAGCAAAAGCTGTTATGAGATCATTTCACCGGCCGTTTTTGGCGCCGTAGTTGTCCGCCGCCGCCGCCGCCGCCGCCGCCGCCGGTGTCCGTAGCCAGTATCGCTCGAAATAAGAAAAAAAAACTAAATAAGAAAAAAATTCCAGTATGGAACGAGGTTCGAACCTGGGTCCTCTGCGTGGGAGCCCAGTATTCAACCTCTGAGCCATGCCGGTGCTTGAAACTGCTTTGCAAAAAGGTCCTATACAGGCTTCATGTCGGGAAGGAACCACATTAGAACATGCAATATAGCGTGGTAGAAGAGTAAAATAAGCACCAAGCGTCGCACAACGCGAATTCTGTAACCAGGCGTCACACAATGCGAATTGCGGAACGAGTAGGTTGTTGAATGCTTCCAACCCATTACAAAAGGCTCTGCCATAATTCTTCATCGTCATCAGGCACAGCATCAATAAAGTGCGCATAATCCCTTACATGCTTTTAGCAGGTACCAACACTCTCCGTAGAATGACGAAAAATGGCACAGTGCCTGCTGCCCTACTTCTCAAAAATTACAATGATTTTAGCGCAGTGGATTCTTCGCAAGTGCACTTGTATTGGTTGCCAAGGAAGCCCATAAGCGCATGATCCATTTCCTCGGGGTCTCAGTAAAATTACAATGATTTATAGCGTAGTGGGTTCCTCGCAAGTGCACTTGTATTGGTTGCCAAGGAAGCCCATAAGCGCGTGATCCATTTCCTCGGGGTCCAGTAAAGTTCTTCACCCCCCCCCCCCCCGTCTCTCTCCCACGTCAACGTATGTTATACAGCATGACGGGAGAGGGAAATAGCGACTGGGCGTCACCCAATGCAAATTACATAACTGGTGGGCCGTTTAAAGCTTCCAACCCATTACAAAGAGCTGAGCCATAATTCTTCATCGTCATTAGTCGTCGCGTCAACAAAGTGCACATAACGCCTTACAGACGTGTAGCTGGCGCCTCGCTTCTCCGCAGAATGACAAGTAATGGCTTAGAGGGTGCTTCCCAACTTCACAAAAATTGTGATTTATGGCGTAGCGGGAACCTTTCTAGTGTACTTTTATTGTAGCCTCAAGAGAGCTTACAACGGGCTCTAGAAACGCCGCTCTTCCAGCTTTCGCTGTGACTGTACTGCGGTTTCAGCGCAGGCCTGGCTTTTTTTATACATAATTCACGTTGACATTGATATTGAATTTACCTCGTACACTGTTACTTCTCATCAAAAGGAACTTTTCACTTTCCGAAGACTAACGACCCGCTGACTGGGAAAGCTTATGGCATATTTGTCCTCTCATTATATATGTAGCAAAATACTGTCGCTAAGTTGACTATTTGACGTGACGTGTGCAAGTCGCGGGATCGAATCCCGGCCACGGCCGCCTGATATCGGTGGAGGTGGAATGGTCGATCGAGGCCCGTGTACTTAGATTTAGGAATGTGTTAAGAGAACCGAAGGTTGTCTAAATTTCCGGAGCCCTGCAGTACGGCACGCCTCATAATCATATCGTGGTTTTGGGACGTGAAACGCCAACAATTATTAATTCACGTGCGCAGATCGAACTCACTTTGGCAAGAGTATAGGTTCATATAGCATTTTATGAACAAAGTTGGTTTATACCGTATTCAAACAGCGTACCCTGTGACGTGGCTACGGATTCCATAAGAAATGCTCTTTCTGTGGATACATCATAGCTCATCTTCATCTCTATACTAAATCAGAAAAACGAAGAGCCAATGCTCACATGTCAGAAGATTGGAACATTACATTTGGCGCACATGGTTCTCATAAGCTGATTGGCTATATTTCTTTCACAGTGTATTCCAATAATACATCCTAGAGACTGGGCACGTTGCTCCCTCCCTTTCACAAAAGACTCCCCTGTATACAGCTTCTGCAAAATATTGTGGGTGTATTTTCTATTTTCCTTACAGATCATCAGAACGCGAGGGACATCGAAATCAAGAGCGCCGACGTGAGAGATCTTGAAGTCGGAAAAACCGTCCACGTCGATGTCACCGTTCTGGCTAAAAAGGAATTTAACTCCGATCCCAAACTCAAGTTGGATATATTCACGTCTAATAAGGCCAAAATTCCTTGCTTGTTCGGCGTCGGTTCGTGGTATGTAAACGTCTTCACGTCTCACAAGAACGTCACCAAAGCAACGGGAACTAAATGCGCAAAACTTGAAAGGGACGTTACGAAAGAAGACACGCGTAAAGATTGAGCGCGAACTACCATCTCCACTACCAACTACGAAGAGTTGGTAGTTGACGCTCCATCTTTACGTGTGTCTTCTTTTGTGGGTTCCCCTTTCAAGTACTGCGCTTTTAGTTTCTTTTATGGAATGAACCAACTAGCCCCACAATACGTCCTTATCAAAGCAACATTGTTTTTATTTTGTTTTTTTTTACTATGTAGTGCTCAGAAGATTTTGGCACTTTTGTCTTGAAAAAAATACGTATTAGATTAGCTAGGCACAGTTCATATATAGTCCATTCGCATAAAAAAGGGAAAAACACACTCGCACAAGATACAGACTCGTCACATAACACTATAGGTCCCATAAAACGTAATCACGCGAACACTGCATATACTGCAAATAACACTAAACGCCTTATCGCATAACACTACTAGAATTCGCAAATTCCAGCCATATGGATACAAAATGAGTTCGCACATGAAGGGACACATGCTACACAGTCGGGTCAAAATGTATGAATAAAATCAGCTTTCGAAAGATTTTCTCAATAATTTCCAAGTATGCCACTCCCTTCTAGGAACTTCTTCAACAAAGGGGTAAGCAAGAGGAGAGAATGCGGGAGGGTTAAGCAGGAACGAGTGCGGTTCTTTACCCTGCGCTCAGCGAATGCCTGCTTTCTCACCGCGTACACCATAGTATAGGCTGATTCTGTAGACCATGCGTTAACAAATTATAACGCTCCCGCGGTGTAACTCGCAGTGGCATGGCATAGCGTGTGTCACATCGTTAGGGTCACGGCAACTTGTCCGTGGGCCGAGCAGGCAAGCTATCCCAGTGCTGCGAAATTCGCTGCAGATAATGACAGCTTTAAGTATTCGCAGCTTATGATAACTTTGGCATGATGTCATATTCAAGTTGGAATGTGCGGACGTGGAACTCGAGGGGGCACACAGGCTTGGTGTATTCTTAAAACAATTGTGTGCTGTCCGTGACTCAGAGCTAAGGGTAGAGCAAAGACGGGGAGGTTAACCAGTGCAAATCTTCGATTGGCTACCCTGTACTAGGGAACGCCAAAGGGTGTTCGAAAAAATGAAAGAGGAGAAGAGAGTCTGCAACGTCTCTACAAAGTCGTGACCAAAGCCCTGTGTAAAAGCACTTCACCAACATCGTCTGCGACCAGTCATAACTTGTCGTTCAGTCTGGTTTCTCGATTAAACCTTAGCAATGCCCTCATAGCCCTTCGCGTTGAAGACCGTGTAGGTCAGTGCGCTCGGATTTTGTGTTCTGTGAGAGGGAGGTTGTCTACCTAGTCCAGTGCGGCTGAATCAGGTAGACACTCGCAGAGAAGGTCCGCGACTGTCTCGCTGCACCCGCAGAGTCCATCAGTGACTCAGCCAACGGCATAGCAGTAGCCGCTGAGTCCACTTTATGCCAAGTGAAGCAGTTCGTTTTGAAACGAAAATCGCCACGGGGAAACAAAATACCGCATGCTACCCTGTCGTCAGTCTGCAGATGCGAACACCGTTTGTGTTGGGAAAAAAGAGATACATTTAAAGCGAAGTGTCTTTTTTCACCCACTCGACGCGGCGTGGGGAAAGTTCTGTCAACAACAACGCGGCTCAGATAGATTGTTTGTACAGCGGTTTACCCACATGGGGCGGTGAACTCCGGGGCATTCCAAGGCGACCCCAGTGCACAACGGGCCTTTGCTTCAAGTAACTTGACACAACGACCGCTCGCACCGAAGGTGGGGCGCTTGCATCACACTTACAACGTCGTGTTAAACCGCAGAGCGCCCACGATAAACATTTAACGTCAGTTGCGTAACGGGGAAGAGTAGGCTTTCTCACGAAGCGTGTACTCGGGGTTGAGTTGTCGTTCTTGACAGGCCGGGTGGCTCGAGACATGCAAACATTGCTCAATGAATAGAGTACAAAGCGCCTTAGTAAGACATGTTTAACGCGTGCAAGATAAAAGTAGGGCCATTTATATGAATGGAAAAGACCGTTAGAGTGTAATCGAGCCAAATATACAGATGCTACAGATCTGGGTCTGTCTGTCGCAGCACGGTGAGCTATTTCTCGTAGCTCTTTAAGGCGACATTAACGATACTGTAACAGCGGACCGAATAAAGGAAGTTTATTGAAAGTATTACGACGTATTCATGTACATAGTTTGCTTGAGTAGCACAAAGAAAGCGTAGCCTTGCAAATCTACAATGTCTATGCGTCACATTTATCCTAAAGTAATCATTATTGTTGCGATAACAAAAGCATGTTTTCGACAAAGGAGTCGCCTTCGCGGTATTTTTTTCCCTGCGGTATTCTTTAAATAAGTACAGCGCTGTGTGCTTGCTAAAAGTCACGCAACACTGTTCCAATTACACTTTTGGCTGACTACCTAATGTCGAAATGAAAGTTGCCTGCGTACGCTTTCACACCTAAATATAAAAAATCACAGTAATAATTAAGATAATACATAGAACAGCGGCATTGCTCAGTCGTCATCCTCGCTGAGACAACACCAGTAAAATTATACTTAAATGCAAGCGGAAATTCTAGTCCCTACTATGTTAGCGGCACTCAACCACCATCTCAGTTGCCATGAATACAGTTCAACATTTGCTATAGCCAACCAAAAGCTGCCGCGAATGGCATAGTTAGAACGTTATCGAATAGCTTCTAAGACAGCACTTTCTAAGTACTGTTCCGTTACATTCTAGCAGTGGAGTAACAACTTGTTATCGAGTGGGGGGCTGGGGGCTGGATATATATATATATATATATATGTGTGTGTATAGTAGTGTAGTGTATAGTGTGTATATAGTGTGTGTGTGTGTGTGTGTGTGTGTGTGTGTGTGTGTGTGTGTGTGTGTGTGTGTGTGTGTGTGTGTGTGTGTGTGTGTGTGTGTTATAGAGAGAGCGAGAGAGAAGAGAGAACTTCATTCGCACGCAATTTGATGCGATTCTTCATATACAGAGATAGAATTTGGTTAGTAGTGTTTAATAGACAGTTATAATTGAGCGTTAAAATGATAGCGGGGGTTAAGGGAATAGCCTTACTGTGCCGCAAATGTTGGTTGCGGAAAGCGTGTTTTAGTTTAGCGGGATAGCGTTTACGTGCCCAAGCTGGGACGGTCGCGCCACCTAGCGAAAGGTGAATGCGTTAAAGAAAGTGAACAGAACAAAACCGAGAATGATCGCCCGTATACCCGCACGCAGCAATATTACTATTTGTTTTAGTGACAAATAAGTAAATAAATATGAACTACGCACCAAAAGCGAAAATTTTCATGTTCCAGACTTGTTTACACCGATCTCCTAGTTAGGCCTAGAAACGTTCGAAATGGGAAGTGATCTCAAAAACTATGCCAAGTTATCCGTAATACTCTATCGTCGAAGTTACTTGAAGGCAAGCGAAGCCATTTCGCACAGTCGTTTGCTACTAAAGAAGTGTATCCGTCCACATCAACGCTAAATTCAGTTCGAAGCGGGCGTCCAGAACCGCCGCCATGTTTTACGTACACTACGCTAACCACGCAAACACGGTAACGCTAAGTCTGAAAAATAGCGTACGTACGGTAAACGCTACGGGTTGTTTATCGTACTGCGCATGCACATTTCGATCCCGCTATTCCGCTAAGCCCGCTATTCCGCTAAACCCGCTAAACTATAACTGTCTAACATCACAGAAAAAGTACAGTCGGTTCTACGTATCATACACTGGGACAGCCATACACATACGTGCTCTGCGTGTAATAGTATTGAAAGCAACCGTTTTATACGTTGCCCACACTATTTTATGCTTGATGAAAACTTCAGCGCAAACCAGGGCGGACCACGAAGAATAAATGAGACAAGCACAGCGCCAGTGCTTGTCGCAACGAGAACGTCTACAAGCTGGTCACTAATAATAGCGTTTTTTTAAATGTAGGCAACAATGACTGCATATTTTCTTTTCCGTAATTAGTACTACACCTTTTCAGCAGGTATTTAGGTTTGCGTATCTTATATTTTGCCTTGTTTGCTCCTACTCGAAGTAGTGTTTCCGGCGCATTGGTATTATTACTATTATTATATAACTATTATTGTTAACATGTCAACCACGAGTTCAAGTAAGAATTTGTGGTATTAGGGGTGCAGTACACTTTTTATACTCATCGTATTTGTATTTGCAACTTTGCTTGGAGCGTGCGAACTACAAATAGAAAATAGCGCAATATTAGAAGACAAGGAAGACCAAAGAAGACGAAAAAAAACAGCGCTTAACGGCGCTGGTCCTGTTTGGTTTTTGACTTAACTGTGTTGCGCAGTTTTCTACTTTGCTTGGAAGTCCCTCCGGCCACTAAAAGTACACCTATGCAAACCGTGTAAGCATAAGTTTTCTTTGGAAAAAATATGGGTGATTATAACGTAAAAATACCCCGCATTTTTTCCCTTCAGCATTGGTCGTTAGCGGTTTATGATTGGTCAAACTTTTCTGGGTCATACACACGGCAGCTGCTCGTATCGCGATGCAACATATGACCCCAAAATTTTTTATTGCGTAATGAACACTCACGCACGACCACATAAAAAAATAATAAAGTAGGCTATTTTCAATACGGCATATTTTTGGCCATTGGTTCCTCGCCGTTCGTCAAAAATGTTCGCTGTGCCTTAAAATCGCGTGCTTGTTGCGCGACGTCCCGAATCTGTGAAATCTCGCGATGTTAAAATTACGTGCGCACACTAAACAGCGCATTACTGTGCTGAACAATACCTAAACATTTTTTGGAATAGCCGGACAGTGTCATGTTCTGAATGTAATTCAAGAAGGCTACACGCCGATCACACTGGCAGCGGCTACTTATAGCAGCTGGCGAGATGTATTCATGTGAGCATAATAAATATTTTCAATTGTAGTATAACGATGGTGAGCTGTTTGTGCGCGTGTGCAACTCTGTGAAGTCATCCTTGCTGAGAGAGAGGGAGAGAAATAAACAGCGCTCCGTGTGTGTGCTTCTTTGCTGTCCGAATTGTATTTTGCCTTGTAGAAGTAACTTCGAGATGACTCAAGACCAGCTAGCCCGGCTGTCACTTCAGTCTCCTTAGTCCAGAAAACCGAGATCGCGGGAGCGAATCCCGGCTGCGGCGGCCGCACTTTCGATGGAGGTGAAAATGTTTGAGGCACGTGTAGAGAACCTACAATGCGTGGTCGTGATACACGGGAGACATTTTCCACAGTAGAAGCTCAAGACAAATTTCGATATATAATTAAGTGATTGCTGTGTACGATATAAGTAAATGTTCGCCTCAGTTCATGGTTTCCCAGTGAGCAGCCGACAGTGACCACTGTCGAAAGTGGGGGGCTCCGCCCCCCTAACTTTTCTCAGTGGGAGGGGCTAGCGCCCCCTTTCCCCCCGGTAGATACGCCTATGCATTCTAGTAACTGCGGCAATTCCTACAGCCCACTGCTACAACTACTAAGGGCCACTACACTCCTACAACTACTACAGTCAACTACTACAGTCTACTACAGTTGTAGAGAGCAAACTGCTCGCAAAGAACTCGTAGACGACGGCTTTTCTCTGGGCTTGCCCCTTTTACACATTTTTTTTCTATGGTCCTCCGCAGCACGTACAAGTTGTGTGATGGCACCTCTGAAATGGAGAAATTTCTGGCCTCTCCCTGGAACAACAAATGTCCGATCAAGGCGAAGGAGCACAAGACATCAGTCTCCTACCCTATACCACACATGGCAAAGGTGGCCATTGGGGTAAGCTTCAACATGCCTAAAAAGACACTGAAGAAACATGAAGAATTCTTAAACGCGGAGTGTCGCCGCGGCCAACGTTTCGACTAGCGGACTTTTCTTCAAGGCTGCAACGGCTGATCATGAGCTGCAGCCTTAAAGAAGATGAGTCCGCTTGTCGAAACGTTGACTCAATCGACACCCCATGTTTAAGAATTCTTCATCTCATCAAGCTTCCATCGTTCCATGAACTTCTGCCTCTTTCAAGAGAGAGAGAGAGAGAGAGAAATAACTTTATTTATCCCATCTCAAGGGAAAGGGGCTACGGGAAGGCGAGGGATCCTACTCGCGGTAGGGCTGCTCTACCACCTCAGCCCACCTCAGGATTGCCTCCTGCAGTGCGGGGATGTAGCTGCGCTGCGCATGGCAGCCTCCCACATCTCCTGACTACTTAATTGTTTACGAAGGCTCGGAGAAGGGGAGTGATTTTTACATTGCCACATAATGGGGTTAAGGTCTGCTCGCCTAATAGTACAAAACTTCCAGTTCGAATTGGGGTACATTCCGGGGTAAATTTTGTGGCGTAAGGCCGGGGAGAGAGAAGTGCGGGTTTGTAGTCTACGCCATAGAACCTCGCGCCTGCGTGAGGACCGACGTAGGAAAGGCGGGAGGGTTTGGCGACCTAGGTGGCAATGCCCGCAAATGTCGCGGTATGTAACCAATCTGTCTTTAGAGGTAAATGCAGGAAGGACATTATTGGTTTCTGAAGCGTCCCCTAGTCTAGCCTGCGCTCGGATCGGGAAAGCTCGAGCGCTTGCGTGGGCCGCTTCATTACCAATTAGGCCTGCGTGAGCAGGTGTCCAGATTGATGTAACAAGTTGGGATCGCTGATTACGCGACAGAATGTCTAAAGCTGTCCTACAAACCCTACCCGCTCCGAAGTTGTGTATGGCAGTATTTGAGTCACTTACAATGAGAAGCGAATTAGCCATCGTTGCGCACCGCGGCCTCCTCCGCGCCCTCCGAAGACGAGGCTCGAATGGATGCTGCCGTTGCAACACTGTCAGTGGAGTTAACAACCGATAAGGCAAATTTCTGTCCACACAAATACTCTGAGGCATCGGCATAGACCACATCTTTGCAGTTAAATAACTATTTCTGAAGGCATTTAGCTCGTTGTTGCCTTCTGTGATCGTGATGAACAGGATGCATATTTTTGGGGAGACGAGGGATATCCAAATTCTCATGAATCTGGTGGGGAATATTAAATTTCTCCTCGGTCATCGGTGCTGGGGCAATATTTAGGGACTTTAAAATACGCCTACTAGTGTGGGTGTTCGGTGAACGCCGGTACTGAGCTGTCCGGTGAGCATCTTTTAAGAATTTTTCATCTCTTCAAACTCCCATCTTCCCGTGGAGTTCTGGCTTCCTTTAGGAATTCCACTGAATAAAAAATTTAACTGAGAGAGAATGTTATATTACACATTGGCAACGCCAAAAAAAAGCACAATTAAGATCATTAGAGTATAACTAAAAAAACAAAAAGACACTATCTTGTTACAGCAGAATCTACCTGTTCTGTTCATGTTTAGTAGTGGGGATTACATGCGTGTTTCCATACCCTTAAGAGCACAGCAATAAAACTTATAGTCACTGTCACGTGCGGTACAGTCAGGTGAATAGAAAATAAGGCATGACGTCTTACTACTGACATAAAAGTTGACTGAAAGAAGAGGTTCTGCCAGGCATCGCATGAGTATAACTATTTTGGCAGTGTCAGTGGTTAAGGGTTATATTGGATGCACATGATATGCGAGCTTAAGTTTACTTTAGGTAAGGGCCAATTATCTGTCGGCATAATTAACCAAAAAATTAATCGGGTATGAGTTCATTGAAAGAGCAGAGGGCTTATTTGATGACAGCACGGCACGTTGCGGCAACTGTCGGAGCAGATCTGAACCACGCTAGTCTTTCTACATGGCCTCTAAGATCTATCTGGTTTGGCAGCGCGACGAAACACAAGGTTAAGAAAATAAATGCATCAGGGATCATGAACGCCGACGTGCGAGAGCTACTACCAGGCGCCTAAGTTTAGGATTAGGATCGCTTCCAATTGTTTTGTTTCTGTTTGTTGCATTCTTTTCAGGACGGCCGTCTTCACTTTCGAGGAGAGATGACAGGACGGAGGCAAGCTTGTCGGTTGCCAAGAGTTCGACGTGCATGTCAAAGTCTAACTTCGAGGATTATATGGTTGCGCGGTTGTGATAGCGCACAAGAAAGGCCGTGAATCCAGTTGTCGTTCTGAGCCGCTTACGGATGTATAGCGTCACTTCTGCCATCACTCAGCTCGTACATCGTTTGTAAAATAAAAAAATTAAAATAATCTTTGAAAATCTGTACCTCAGTGTGTCTTGTCTAAGCATCGCTGTCTAGCGTAAACTCGCGGGACAAGCTCCATCTGGTCGCGAGAACGTCTTGCAGGGGCGTAGCCAGAAATTTTTTTCGGGGGGGGGGGGGGGTTCAACAATACTTTCTGTATGTTCGTGCGTGCGTTTGTATGTGTGCGTGTATATATACGCAAGCAAAACTGAAAATTTCGGGGAGGGTTGAACCCCCCCACCCCCCCCCCCTTGGCTACGCCCCTGACGTCTAGGCCAACCGCGATTCATGAAGTCCTGGACCAAGGACTCCACCCACGTCCGGTGCCCATCGAACGACGCTGCGATTTCTCTTTATTTTAATAAATTTTCCACTCACTCACTCCAATGTCGGAGCCGAAACGTCATTTCTTTTGCTTTGCCTTCGTGGCAGGTGTTATATTTCAGCTTTTTACAATAAATTTCACCACTGGCTAAAAAACACGCACTTTTTGTGGCCTTGACAAGCGCTGTTAAGAGCGTACAGGGGGACAAAAGTACTCGAGCCGCGTTGCCATAAAATGAAATGCGATAGAGGCCTGCGAACTTTTGACCACCTTGTACTTCTCACTTCCAAACAGGCAGTTGTAGCGTGCCTTTAACTTATCCTTTCTACGAGTCGCGTAGTTCGTTTATTATGCAATAATTTAGAAAGGTCATCTGATAGAACTTTTAAGGATACGCAGCAGAGCAGTGTGCTGGCTCTCACTATTTTTTTAATGCTGCGTCTTTTGTCTTTCTTCCAAACTGCAGCCATCGACAAGATTTGCTGACAAGATGGCAGACGCCTTACGACAACTAATCCGCACAGCCTTTTTTTTGCCAGAGCAGGAACTTAATGCTGCCATGGTTATCTTCTCCATGAGAGTCATCACATGTCCTATTTATTGCAAAGCCAAGTGGTGACATCAACACTGCATCGAAAGCATCATAGAAAGCTAGGCCATAAAGTGAAGTACTAGAGAGAGAGAGAGAAATGTAATTCGAAAAGGTAGGGAGGTTAAAAGTTAAGTACTAAATTACCACAGAACATCAGCGCTGATCCATGCCAGTAATTTACACAACTAACGTGTTTTAAGAACAGCTCATGAGAATTTCAGTAATATTTACAAGGCTAGCTGCGCTAACTCGCAGCGTTAAATGTTACTGGCTAGCTCCCTTAAAATGATCCAACGGTTTATGAATTGTTCAATGAATCTTGAAATTAATGTAGTCTAACACCGTGCATTGCATATGGGATAGATAATCGGGGGACAAGAGGCTGAGTTCATGATGTGCCTTGCACGATACTGTGCCGGAAGACCATTCGACGAGAGTATATTTTACACCGTTCATAGACTTCTTCTTCACTCTCTAGAGAGAGCATACAAGACGTCACTCTTCATGAGAATACTGGAGATCTTTCTCCTAGTTTTATGAACTTACGGAAACTTCTTAAAGGGAGTGGCATATCATACGAGCAGGCACTTCCTCAAAAAGGAGTCGCCAGGACTCCGATAGGATACTCAGGAGAGAGAGAGAGAGAGACAACATGAATAAGCATAAGGCTTTCTGGTTACAGTGGGTGGAACCCCTCGTCCAGGGCCCCACTAGCAAGTGTGGCTTGCCGGGCCTGGTCAAGGGCTGCCAAGTGGCTTCGTAAGTCCAGTTTCGAGAGTCGCGCCTCCCACGACCAATTTACGAGGTGTTTCGAACCATAGAGTCACTTAGAGCATCGTCAGAAGTTTAGACCCTTCGCTGTTAATCTTTCCCCAAAATAATACTTGTCATCTATCTGGCTTGCGCGTATTGATTTAATGCTGCGAGCTCCTCTCGTGAAGGCTCGGATAGCATACACGCGATTAGTGTGTCATAGCGGTTTTGAGGGTAAATTGGCGAATCTAACGTTTTTGAGTAGGAAAACGCGAGTGTGACATATGACAATGTCGCTTTCACACAAGACGCGTTCGAACGGGTATAAATTTTCTTTACCGTGAAGAAGAAGAAGACAAAGTGCGCTTCACTTGCTAAACAAAGGAAGTCTCAGTAGAGTGCCAAAGTTTCGAATTCCGCAAGGTGGCTAGCACCCGTGTGGGAAACAAGTGCTTCAGTTGTGCAAATGCAGTTTTTGTGATGAAACGCCACATATCCCAACGTTAAACATATTGTGCAAGTGGTTCGATGACACATTATTCTACGCACGTACTGTTGTGTAGGGGCCCAAACACTTTTCTCATGTTGTGGAGCGGGCAAAATGTAAACCCCTGATTGGCACACGTGAGCCAGACGCACATTTTTCTGCGCTTCCTCTTGTCACCAATACGCCGGGAGGAAAACCCCGTGCTCCGCATACCGGCCTTGTACGTGCAATGGATCCTCGAGGAATTTTTCGTCCCGAAACGACACCATACAACAGCTACCAGAACGCCGTGGGTAACGCCAATTCTTCACGCTCTATGGCATTTGCACGTCTACTATTACTCCTAACGCAAAGGTTCGGGTGTGGTATTGAGTTACACCTGTCTTCCCTGTACGCTGCAAAGCAGCAGAGCTGAGACGTCACGGGAAGATCCAGCAAGAAAAGACGGAAGGAACGCTGTCTGTCAGGCACGTCTTCAAATACCGTGGCATACAGTAGACGCGTGCCAACGGGATCTTCTTGTACGTGTAGGAACGTGACCAATAGCTCGCGTTTAATGCCAGTATGCAAATAAAGAAATAATCCTTCTTCTCAAGGCAGAGGGGAAGAAGCATGAATGCACAGATAGCCACCTTGATCGCTATGGTCGGCATCTGTGGCACGCACGGTGTTTTGTAAAGGAATACACCGCCGCCAAGCTGCGTGGAATGCATGGACACAACCGTCATTCTCCCCTCGTACAGTGTGAAAATTGCAACAGAGCACGAGGTTTTTCTTTCGCTTGCCGAAGTGTCCAGTGTCAAACTCGAGCTGGCGGGGCGAGGGAAACGCGAAGGCGAGTGGGTGTCGGGTGCAAAGCATATTTTGGTGTTTAAGAACAACGAAGGTGTGCTGCAAAGCTCGTGCAGTTAAGAGCGGGGCAGCGTGCGGGCAGTGCTGGAGGCTTGGCGTTGCTGTGCAAGAGATCCCGGTACTGGTGGCATTTCCGCAGTTACTCCCAAGGGGGCCATCAGGACAGGCGCCAATCGGGAGAACCTCGAAAAGTCGACTCCCATCTCTTGACGCAAACGTTCTGATTTCGTGGAGCACACAATTGTGAACGTAAGTATTGGCTCCATCTTCGCTGTCCTCCATCTCTAGTCCCTAGACACAGCGACGGTATACTTAGGTAGTCACTTTCGTCGATACTTTCCCCTTCGCGAGATTTCACGAGATTAGAACTGTATGTGTCGGTGTCTGCGAGTGATAATGTTTCTGATAATGTTCTGTCCGCGGCACTCCGTAGACAGCCGCACGATTCCAGTGCTACCTCCCGTGAGAACTTTCGAAAGTGAAGACATCATCGAAAGGGTTCTAAATGTACCGCCCCAGGAACGCCTATCCTGTATCCTCCATCATCTCTGTCAAATGATACTTTGCAATCTTCAAAATTGGCTAGCGCGAAAATCGACAAGGACTAAGAAGGAACACTGATGTACAGGACAGGCGCTACATCAGTGTTCCTTCTTAGTCCTTGTCGATTTTCACGCTAGCCAATTTTGAAGATTATGAACCAACTAGCCCAACAACTTGCAAAGTATTAAGATACTTTGCAAGTATGATATGCCAACTCCCTTTAAGGAGTTGTCAGCACAGTATGCAAGTAAGCAACAAGGCAAGGTTCCTCCTTTATATATGATTTGGAGAAGCTGATTATTCATTATGACCAACTTTCCCAACAGCTCACATTGCTGAGTCTTGGTTTGTCTACGTTAGGGAGGGAAAGAGCGTCACTGAGACATCAGCAGACCTTGATACCCTACTAATCCCAAAGCAGCCGGCCCACGATGTCGGCATTTCCATGCTTAAGTGTGCTTGTAGTTTAACAAAATGAAATTAGTGCGAATTAAGAGTGACACAAATACGAGGCATTACAAGGACGGGCGCT
Source organism: Rhipicephalus sanguineus (assembly GCF_013339695.2). Taxonomy (NCBI): domain Eukaryota; kingdom Metazoa; phylum Arthropoda; class Arachnida; order Ixodida; family Ixodidae; genus Rhipicephalus; species Rhipicephalus sanguineus. Next base: position 32,904,364 of record NC_051183.1, on the reverse strand, counting down.
ACGGAAAACTGTGTAAATGCAAGATCAAATAGCCCAACAACCAGTCCTATGGGACAGATTATTGGGCTGACGGACAGATGTTTACGAACACACTTGAGTAGACTGAAGTGGGTTCGTAAGCATGCAACAATCAGATCAAGTAAGGTACGTTAGATATCGCACAGGGATTATACATGGGCCGTGGAGAAATATGCCGTTCAACTTTCGTGTTAATATTCGAAATTGGCGTTGTTCTCATTTTTTCGCTATTTAAATTCACTTCTGTCCTATCAATAAGAAGCTATTTCGCTTTGAAGTAAGTCTCAGAGAAGCCGAGCGCTGCCTCCTGACAAAGCAGCATTACTTGGTTTGCTGCAAAAAGAGGCCTTATGAGTGGCTTAAGCACCCAGTGACACATTCTTTGCTATCTTCCAAACCACTCTGTCTAGCTACCGGTGCGAGTTGTCCGGCAACCCTGATAACAATAAAAACATACATACAGGGTGTTTCAAGAAATGTGTCCAACCTTCTCAAAAAATCAGAAAAATGCGATATTTGATTGCTGCCTTCAGAATCGGTTTTTCTGTAGTGGCAGGGATTTTAAGATAGTTAAAGAAATTATTTGAGGTTGTAATTAAAAAAGTTAAATTAATTAACTTTTTAATTAGTGGAGTTAGGTGGTTGTGTCAAATGGGAGAATTGAAGTTCTTCATGCCACAAACCCAACCCTACTCTGAGATTTCGAAAAAGTGGCATCTAGTGATAATTACAAAGTAATGAAGTTCAACCAAATTCAATGGCGAAACCTAAACAGAAACATGGAAGAACGCAACTGCCATATTTTTCCGAGACGTCCAAAATGAGTGAATTGCTTTTTCTGTAGCGCTAGGCATCTGAAGATGGTTTTAATTAGTGGAGTTAGGTGATTGTGTCAAATTGGGGAATTGAAGTTCTTCGTGCTAGAAACCCATCCCAACATTGAGATTTCGAAAAAGCGGCCTCTAGTAATAATTACAAAGTAATGAAATTCAACCGAATTCGATGGCTTTCGCTGTTGAAAGCCTTTGCATTTCGTTGAATTTCATTACGCCACAACAATTACTAGAGGACGCTTTTTCGAAATCTCGAAGCTCGGATTGGTTCTTCGCATGAAGAACTTCAATTCTCCCATTTGGCACAATCACCTAACTCCACTAATTAAAAAGTTAATTAATGTAACTTTCTTAATTACTGTCCTAAATGATGTCCTTAACTACCTTAAGATTCCTGCCGCTACAGAAAAAGCAATTGTGAAAGCCCCAAGCAAATATCGCATTTTCCTGATTTTTTGCGAAGGTTGGACACATTTCTTGAAACACCCTGTATAACCTGTGCATTATACTTACTCTGAAGTAAATTCCAAGACACTGGTACGGTACATGTTGGCGGATTATTTACAAGCATTCTCACCTTACAGAGTCCATCAGTCGGCAAATCAATACATTGTCTCCTTCAATAAGAACTACTCAGAGTGTAATTTTTTATATTATCTACATGTAAAGCTCATACCGTCGACGGATAGTTTGCAATTGAATTGGCGAGGCAGCGGCTGCACCGCCAGCAACGTTCCACCGCTTTCACTTTTTATCTTAACGTCTTAACGATAACTATCAAACAATTCCGCCCGTATTAGACACCTATATTTTTATGATTACAATAGCAGCGCTCCTGGTGTCAAAAGATGCTTGCTAAACCAGAAAACGCGTGAAAGAATACAAGTGGTGACTCCGTCTTGAGATATCAGCATCAGCTTGCTGTGACGTCATATACCTTTCCGATGTCTGGCAGGTCCCACACGATCCTTTACGGTATTAAAGGTATTATCGTAGATGAATTACACTAAATATACGGTAAAATTGATTGGTTAGTGTTCTAAGGGAGCCAAAGACATAACAAGACAGAGCGTTTTATTAAGTGCACGTAACAGACTTTATATTTTATTTAACCGACGTGGCCAAAATAATAACAAAATACCTGTAAATCCCTGATGACACATTGACGTTTGTGTGCAGGATTCTCAGGGTACTTCCGTAAGGTGTAGAAAGCCTTGTCACTAATCAGCTCCTCCCAAAAATATAATGCAGGAACCTCGCATTGTTGCTTCCTTGTATACTGCGATGTGAGAAACTGGCAATACGGGCCCCTACACTGGCAGGGTTTCAGCTGGGGCAGTTGCAACCATGTCCGTTCATATTGCATGGACCTTGCGCTCGTCAAAACACACTGTAAGCGTTCGAAGGGGAATGAGTTTTTGTGTGTTTCTTTCGCGTTGCAGCTGCCACGCGGCCGACAGTAGCGGTTGTCGCCCGAAAGCCAGACGCCGGGGGGTTCGAAACCTGCATCGCGTGGTCTTGACCGCCGTTGACCTCCAGGCCGGTGGCGCTCTCCCGCTGAGCCGCCCGCACCGTCTACCAGGGCCCGCCCGAAGTAAAACGAAAGAAGTGGCCGGTGCGAAGCCTGCATATATAATCCAGGGCTCCCTTGCAACCTGCAGCCGATCGCCGTACGTCTTCACACCAACCAGCGAAAGCCACAGCTCTTCGGCGTGTCCTCCTTCTCTGGTTCGCGAGAACACGACACTTCGGGAGCCCTTTCGGTTCAACTCTCCAGACGTCCCCGGCAGTGTCAGCGACGAGCATCAAGGTAGGCATTGATTAGCTTGCTGATATACACCTCTCAATAATTTTCAGCGTATGCTAATAACATTTAATGATCTGTTTCATACAGCATGTTTCTAGTCAGAAGCACAGCATTCCCGTAAAGAACGACTAGTCTTTGTGCAAATTTTGATTTGTGGGATTACACGGTGTTCCAGTTTCAGACGATTTTACGCTACTTGAGCATTTTCACGCCCTTATACTTACTCTACGTGAGGAAGAACCACGCAATGCAAAAACTGAGATTTCTAGTAAGAATTAGTCTCGTAATGCGCATGAACTCATGACAGTTCCGTTTCTGCGAACTCTTATTATCGGCGAGTTCAGCGGCCTCCTAACAGAGGGTGGTGTGCGGTATTTAGACTACAGAAAGCAGCTGCCTCCCGGTCCTTGCACTCAAGGGACTTGATGAGTCATTCATGCTAATTCTATGTTCCCAAAGTTTTATTACCACGACCACTCGTCACTCTTTTCACGTCATTCTATGATTATAACAACTACATGTCTTACGCACTTTAGTGTGCAGAACTTTAGGGCCTCGTACTGCCACTTAACATCATCATTTTTCACATCCCGTATCATGCCCTGGCGCCTTTTCGCCGTCAGCGGCCCTTGCACCGCGAACACCATATATCATCATCAAAGGCCGCGTTTCAGCTTTGCAAGTCGCAGAACAGGCTGCTACGTTTGTCTTTACCTAAGAAATTCCGATATTGAAACCACTTCGCTATCTCGAAATGATCGAACTTGCTCCCTGCCAATGGAGCAGAATGTTAAGTAACGTTAAAAACGTTAAGTAACGTTTTTAAAGGAACGTAACTTAAGCCACACTTACCTTAGTTTAAAGTGGTTTTAATGCCTGAGCTAATGAAGCAAACCTAACTTCCAAAGACAAGCCTTCGTGGGAATGCAAAGTCTTCGTTTCTGTCATGCAGATGCGACTGGTCTTCGCCACTGCTGTCTTCCTCGTGGCCGTGGCTACGATTCACGCCGAATTGATCGATCTCCACAAGCCGGTGCAGATCTGCTCTGCACAGATGCTGGTCGAGGTCATAAACAACGTCTGCCAGACGCCGCTCACAGCCGCTCGTCGTCGCAGGAGGAGCCTCCGCGGTAGGAATCACTCGTACCAACCATAAAGTTTCTTAACAGTGCACTAGAGGGAGATCTGGCGCTAGCGTCTATGGGAGCTGCAACGCACGACGCTTCAGTCAGCTTGGGATTAAGTGGTATACATGGATTCGCCTGGGCTCCGTTCTTTCGGCTCCAGTTATTATTATTACCATTTCGGAATAGCATATTTTTTCCTGGCATACGAAATTACCTTACACCGGGGTACAGTAATTACACCCGCGATGTATACGCGGATAACAGTGAAATATGACATGCACAGGCGGATCAGAAATGATTTATAACTTCACGCGTGAGAACACTTCAGGTAGTCAACGCTGTCCGCGATGATCAGTCGTTCTTGGAAAGCGCCAAGCGGCCTTGGTTGCCTTGTTAACCAACCAGTGAAGAGATCAGTATTGTTGAAGCATCACCAGAGCAGGAAAATCGGAAATTTACCTGGTATCGAAATCATCCCAACGTTGAGCGCCAGTCATCAGATATGAGTTACCAAGGCCTGCCTTAGCGCTCAGTAGACTGGGCTACCTTTGAAATCTCACCAAACTTCGTTAAAGCCGGCCGGTATTCGCGTGCCCAAGCTCGGACTTGCATGATGTTCCGATGCGATAGATAGTCCAATTCACCAAAATGTCTACAGCGGTGTAATGAAACACTCTTCATGCAGTATTCTAGCGGTATAATTCTACAGGGTAAATATGTCTTGGCGGCGTCAAAAGCACGTTGCACACGTAGGCATGTAGGTCTCAAAGAGAACGTGCATCTCCATTGTAATAAATATTGCTTGCTAAACAAACACAACTTCACTGTCTAGTTGTTTTCGATGTAGTGTGGATCAAAATCTCACGCTTGTGTGGTCTGTTTCTTGATGGTAAGGACTTGACGGGAGGGGCTGGGGTTCAACAAATTTCACGCTGCAGTAGCTTTCTTAAAGACAACGCGTTAAGCATATGTTAACTCCAATTTCATGCTTGTCGTTTTGTGCAGATTCTGATGAGATGATTGACGGCGTCGTGAGAAGCACAAGACGGTCCATGCAGAAGCACGCGCTTAAGCTACGTAAGTATAGCAAATTTTCCTTATGTAATATCCAAATATGAACTGCACTCTCGGAGATCGTTTAAAGAAATATGTACATGTCGCTGATTCAGTGACTGACCGACCAACTGGTCACTTGGTTTCAGCTCACACACTAGTGCGGGATTTCGCTAACACCTGCTGCTATACGCCATGCCAACCATATCGTTTCATCGACATCTGCTGACCGAGACGGGCATAATGCAACATGTAAGTGGTCATAAAACCAAGCTGTCAGGGCGACTTCGCATGGCACAATGACTAACGTTGACATGCCACACAAACTATCGCAAAATGTAGATATAAGCGGAACTTAAAGCTCGCTTCTCCTAAGCATGTACTAAACACTCCAAACTGTTTATACAGCAAAAAGCACAAGAGAACACAGCTACAGTGTGTTATATGCGCTCAAAAGTGATGTTCATAGAATTGTTCAATGGCGGTTGAATACTTAATGCGAACACTGAAAGCACTTCAAACTAGCATTCAGAGACGTGAAAGTACGGACACCCTCTCATAACGTGTTGAAACGTTTCCGAAAAACAGCATAAAGCGTGTGTAATGCTGTCCACGTCGTTTTATTCTGTCTTGATCTCTTTTCGCTCATCCATCCAACGTTGCCGGAATGGTGCGCTTCCAACTGCCACATTCCCACGTTGAAAGCGACACTCCATTTGTGGTGTCCAACTACCTTAGATGACGCGATGTGATAACAGTTACGTTACATTGCGGAGATAGAGGTACAGAAGTCAAAAGGCTCGGCTAGAACGCTAGGAACCGGACTGCACAGGTGGCGTCTACCAATTACACCTGTTTTGAGATAGCCCACATCTTTGCATGCATCATTGTTAACAGTACATGCTCAAATGTGCTCTAACTCAAACGACGTGCTTTGATGGACGCCACCTATGCTGTCCGGAACACGCCGCGCATGCGTTCCAGACAAGCGTATCGAACTCTGTATACGAGCAACCAGGAGGATAAGAAGCGTGGCGCCGATTGGTAGGCGAGGATGATTACGTCATCAATGCGCAGCGGAGGAATGTACTCGAAAGCTTTGCTGCCGCTTAAATCAGCAGAGCGTGAGGCCTGCGTGCTTATTTTTTGTCCGAACGCTCTGGTTGAATCTATTCTAATTTCATCTTCTTTTATATTTCCTTCTTGCAGATACTTGCTAAAAGCACAAGGAACCTGACGACGTACCCTTATGGCACTCGGCGTGCAGAGCACATGATCTTTTTACGCAGTTCAAAATGCACAATCGACTCTGATACTTCTTGTGATAGCACTGTGACACGGTAGCACATTTTTAACACAATATATCTATTTTTCTGGTAATGTATATAGAAAAGGCTACATGTGTACCACACGATTTATACTTAGGTGTCAATGTACCGGGACAATGCAATGTTCGTACCTCTAGTTCTATATATATGGATATTTTATCGTCGTTTATGTAAACGTGCCTATTGTAACGTGCTCATAATTTATGCACTTTTTTACACTGGTAATTCATGCGGTTCTGATCCCGCGAAATAAAATCTAAAAAAATATTCTTACTAGTTTCTGGTTCCTTCTCTTTTCTTATTGTTGTAGCAGAAAACAGCAGCTCCGATTAAAAGGCCTAATACAAATGCTCGAAGGCACCATGATTCTACGTTGCTTGTTGGCCTCAGTCATGACCTAATATTTTGCTGCGCCTCTTCCTTAGCACGGCGTTACCATCCTGCCGCTTCTGAAGTGAGCTCCCACAATTTATCGTACGCGAATTTCCTTTAGAAAAACGGATTTACATAGTCTATAGACTGTCTAAATCTATTTTTGTCAGGGTTTACTGTCCTATCGGAACTGGTCTCAACACTCAGACTAGATTGCCTAGATTGGTTCTTCCAGATCGCCGTGAATCCGTATGCAATGTAACTATGCAGCCTAGTGCGGTAACTAATCACTAGAGGCCGGCTTTTTAGGCATTAAAAAAGTGCGTTTTAGGCGCCAAAATAGGCAGGAAAAACTGCGTTTTAGGCCTCCAATACCGTAAATATAGGCACAGACCGACACACAACGCACTTTTTATTGGATCCTGAGGAGTTACTGACCCCCTAATGGGAAGTCGTTGTAACCGCTGGCCGCGCCCACGTGGACAGAACGCCGCCGTGACGCTCCGCCCTTTCTTGGGCCCTCTGGATAGCCTGGGTTTGCTTTCGAAGTGCCGTGCTTCTGATGGCCTCCTCCCATTCGGCTTCGCTGGAGAGAAGGTTTTTAGGCAACGCGGGACATCGCCAGAGCATGTGAGCCATGTAACTAAAGGTTTCACTGAATTTTGCAGACGGGGTCTTTCCCGTTGCGGGGCATCCTCAGTAAGATGTACTCGGACGGTGACCCAGGTTGCCCCGACTGCAATATAGGCACAATAAATTTTTACATAAATGCAAATAATTTCAAAGGAAGACGTGCACGACGTATATTTATGAGAGGAAAACATGAAATTCTATTGTTTAAGGTGGCACACAAGCACCGACAGTTGAACGTAGACGTGCAATTGTCCTACGTCACGCACGCTTTTCAGAGCACGGTCTCTCCGCTTATCCTGTAGCATGGTGAGTCAAGTGTCCACTGTCGAATCAACACACACCTCCGTGCCTTTCTTTTCGGCATGACTGAGAAGGGTAGAGCAGGAGCAGACATCCAGATCGCTAAAAGAACAAAAGGAGGAGATTCTTCCTATTTACCGGGCTGAATCGCGTGGAAGCAGTTTCTCTCCTGGCAGTGAACACCTTAACCCTTTCTCTACCGAGTTTTTTGGCCAGAAACGGTACAAAAATACGGATTTTTTTCTTCGCCAATTTCATTCTACCTGTCTTGAAACAACTGAAAGCTATTCAAAGGCGCTTTATTCAGATACAGTCAGTCAGTCAGTCAAGAACTTTATTCATCGGTCCTGAGGAGTTTAGGCCGCCGGGGGATCCAGGGGGGACACCCTAGCAGCCACTACCGTAGGCGACGCCCGAGTCGGGGCGGGAACGTGATGGCGTTCCGCCAGTTCTTGGGCCCTCTGGACTGCCTTGAATTGTTGGTGGAGCTCGGAGCTCCTGAGTGCCTCTTCCCAGTCGGACTCACTGGTGAGAGGTCCCTGAGGTAACGCGGGACATTGCCATAGCATGTGCGAGAGTGAACAATAGAGTTCTCTGCAATCTGGGCATTGGGGAGTGATTTCTGTGTTATAATGGCTCAGTCGGCCCCGTGATAGGTACGATCTTGTTTGTAGCATTCGAAAGGCTACCGCTTGCGCACGTTCGAGCTTTGTGTGTGGTAATGGGTATTGGCATCTGTTGTTGCGGTAGTGAGAGGTGATTTCGTGGAAGGTTAGTAAGGGGTCGTTAAACTGTATGTCTGGGCCCAGCTCTTCGGTGGCTGATTGATCGTCGCGGCGGGTGAGCTCTCGCGCTCGGTCATGAGCCGTTTCGTTGAGGTTGGGTTGTTGGGAATGGACGTCTTTGCCCATGTGGGCAGGGAACCAAGAGAGGCAGTGCGAACCCGTGTGCTTTCGTGTTTGTAAGATGTGGGCTGCTTCACGCGCGATGTTGCCGGTTTCGTAAGCCCGAATGGCGGCGCGAGAGTCAGTGAAGACTTAAAAATATTTTTTTTTAATATGCAGAGGATTGGCTTCACCTGCACTGCACCACGAAAAGTGCCCTAACCCCTCTTGTCCTCGGTGCATAAAATGTCTCTAAAATTTAAAATAATAATAATAATAATGTGCAGGAAAAAGGTAGCCTGTCAAAGAAAGCTTTGGGCACGTCGGTTGGGGTTTGTTTACACCTATCGGCGTCGACTGCCGATACGCTGGGACGCGGTCTTCTTCCGAATCCGATTATTTAGAAAAAAATATGCTGCTCTGTGCAATCGCTGCTTAACTCGCGGGAGAACTGAAATTGTTCATTCCACAAAACCTCGGCGAACCAGCGTTTTCTTCTTCGTCTTCTTCTTTTTGAAAAAAGCTGCTGCTGGCTCATACAGCCCAGAGGAGGACGCCATTTTCTAATTCCGATTGCCAGAATCCAGTGCTTTTTTGACCAGTGCGTTTTGAGCGTGTTTTAAAAATTTCTTAACCGCACCATCTGTTCAAGGCAAAGAGAACTCAGGAAAATAAATCAGGATAGCTTAATTACGCGGCCCGCGAAAGCTTGTTTTAGTGCAGAGGAGTTCGGTGGGAGTGCTACAAACTTTGTGGACAAGCACAGCTCGTCTTCGATAGGGAAAGGCTCAAAAAGTAAATTACAAACGAAACAAAAGCCTGTGCACATCGCATTTTGCTTTTTTTTGCGCTTCACTCTCCTTTTCGCTCCGTGGTCTCAAATTCGCCAACCGCTCGCACCGTGTCAGCGCGGCGGCGTATACTCCCCGGTGCGTCCCATTTCACTGCTGCTAGCCGTTCTTTCCGGGAGTTGGTTGAACTAGAGGACTACGTTGAACCCCATAGACTTCCGAACAATGTTGCGCGGTAACGTGAACAACTGGCTCAAAGTGCGCCGGAAAGCGAAACTTGAATTAAATAGCGTTCATATAGGTGCCAGTTCTTTTGAAAATAGGCATTTATAGGCCCTTATAGGCATATAGGCACGAACCCCAAAAATAGGCATTTATAGGCACTATAAAAACACTATAAATGCCCTCCTTAGCCTCTAATTCATGCTCATATATCAAAATGGTGCGATAGCAGCATAAGGAACAAAATAGGCATTTGCCTAAAATCCGGCCTATAGTAATCACTCATATGCTCGATTTAAGCGGTAAAATCAGCTATCTCTCAGTCCCATTTCACGTCGGAAAAAATGCGTCGTTATCACTTTGCTGCTGTCACTGAGACGTCTTGTTGGTTGTGACACATCGATAGGCCTAAAGAAAGGCGCCACCAATCCTGAAACGTGTTTTCATTTCTATTGTCTACCATACGGTACCACTGCGTTCAACGTTGCTTTGTTTGTCTTAGCTGGCTCTGCTTTAGGTTTTCTCAACCCTGTTTTCCGATTTCGGGCAATGAGGTTGTGGGACACTTGCCTAACGCTGTCGAGAAATTCTGTGAAGCGTGCAAGCATCGCGAATGCGTAGTCTTGACAGGTTGGTATCCGTAACGACGATACATGGCAACAATTACGTAAATCACATGTCACCTGTACCAGTTTTGCGTTAGCAAGCACAGTTACTGGGTCACGTTTTCTCTAGAAATGAGGCACCGACTAGCTTTTGGTCGTTACTCAGAATTCGTGTCCCCACGCAATCGGTGGACAATGGTAAAGCGCCAAAAAAAAGTGGACGAAATGCACAAAAGCGGCAAAAGGAGAGCAGCACTGTCCACGTCGTCCGCTTCTTTGCACTTTACTTCTAAGTGCCATGGAGTACCAACTAGACCAAAGTACCACCCTTACAAGCTAATGTTGGAACACTAGCCCCGTCAAATATTGCCGAAACAGGAATGTTCTGTGACCTGGTTGGGTGATTGCTACAACGGTTTTTTTTTTTAGTTTCTTCAGGCGTGTTCCTAAGTTATCACGCCATCTGAGGACATGATATCACAGGATTTTATGTTACTGTCATGAATTTAACCTTAAGTGATGTCACACGTCGTATGATTTGCGATATTGTCTTCTAACTCTAAGCACCAGTCTTGTAGATTTATGCAGCGGCAATTTTATTCAGCGGCGCTCCCTGTGATTTATAACAAGGCAATCATACACATTATTTTACGTTCACGTAACTAGCTCGGCTTCGTACCTGCAAGTACAGGAGTTCGCCCTCTTAGTTATCCCCATCTTAACCAGCGGCACAAATATGACACCTGGACAATAGGCGTTAATTCGTAAAGAAGCCACGGAACAAAAGGATTGGGAACGCTGTACATGTCCGTGGAAAAAAAAAAACTTGCACAGTTCAGTTCTTAAAAATGACCTCACAGAGTGGCTGAAATAGCTCAACCAAAACAATTGCCTTCATGGTGTGATGTCCACGAAGTTCCCGGCTGTCAGTAGGTGGTGTTTTCTTGCTGCATTTATAGTCTCATTCGACCTATGCAATCTATTTATGTGCTAGAAGCTTGTGTATACAGGCCTTGATGTCGTAGTTCGTCAAAAATTCAAATGCCTCGAAACACAATGGGCATAGAGTCTAGCAAGAAGGACACGGCCTGTTTTTTAAATCACGGCAGCGCAACAAACGAAAAATGCATAAAGTCTCCAAAAGCCTTCATTTTCAGTTGATGCTCTTGACTAGTGCCATAAAATATTATGGAATTTTTACTTGAGGAAGGAGACAGCAGTAGAAGTAGTGGTAGTAAAGAACTTTATTTGTTGTTCTTGCTTGTGAATTCCCAGCATGCTTCGCAGTGTTGGGAAGAACGTTCCTATGTGTCTGGGTTATAACCGAGCATGAAATACCTCGCACAAGTTTCTGAATATACTTTTTTTTTTCATTCTGCTTAGGTTAGACCTGCTCTGTGTAATAGAAAGACTAGAACGACCAAATAGCTTATAAATACGCTGAAAAGCAATAACATTGCTCACTATTTTACCCAATGTCGTCTAAGATTTGTTTCATGACGGTATCCTGCACGAGGTGCCATTAGAAATTTTCTTTAACCCACCGTCTAGGGAACAGTGAAAATTCGCATCTGTAGAATTTAGCAGGGGTTCATACAATCGCTGCTTTGGATCGCGATTTATGAGTCATATTCCCATACCTTCTTTCAAGTTCTCCTGATTCAGTCTGTAAAAAAAAACTATTTACCACCACTTGTCAATGGCGCATATTCAGCTCCCTACGTCTACACATACAATCTTTCTAAAAAGACTTCTTTTTGGGCGAGTTGGTGCTTAGATTGCTTAGGTATGCTTAACTGGCTTAGGCTGGCACTTCTTTCTTCTCTTTTCTATCCCCCTTTTCACGTAATATATTTTGAGCCACAGTCAAGCACAACTATATAATCTTTCTAACTTCTTTGTCTATCCCAAACTCCTTTCTTTCTCCTTCTTGCGGTACGATCGCGGTATGGGTGACGCGTCCTCACCCATAACACAAACATCCTATCATATCCCGTCAAACACAACATACGTATACCGGCAGACAAAATGTCGCTGATATCCTAGCTCACTTACATAACAGAAAACATTGACAAATCCAAGAAACAGAAAACAAAGTCCGTCAGCCGTCGGGTCAGCGAGCGCAGGTCGTTTCCCCCATAGCACCGCCATCACCACATCCGGACCTTAACCGCCATTAGCCAAACAATCCAACCATAGACACCATCTTGGCTTCGATCGCGCTGGGTGCGACCGCGGTTACCCAATATTTGTTGATCTTATAGGCGCTTTTACGCTTCCCCGCCACCTGTTGTTGCCTAAAGGCAATACCATTCCAGGCCTATGATGGAGCACACTTTGCTTTCGATCGTGTCTTGTATGGGCCTTCCGTTATGCGAGTGCCATACCACAGTTCTGCTCGTCGCACAAGTACTCTTTTACGCCCGCAATAAACACGCACGTCCAGTGCCCGCGTAGGCCGAAACGATCTCAGCCCTCATAAATGGATATGTAGTCTCGCTCGAAAAGCATGCAAACTGTATTACGTATCAAAAGTGGGATTGTGTGGGGTAAGCGTGGCGCTCGAAACGGAGCTGCTTCGTGAAGGAAATACGTCTGCATCTCAACCCCTCAGTTGTAACGCTTATTCGCTGCTTGCGTCATCACCGAAAAGGTCGCTGCCACTATGTTGTGCTAAGCACCAGTTGCGTCGGTTGAAGAACATGTGGTGGGAAGGAAGAGAGGGTTTCGGGGTCGCTACCCCTGCCCAAGTTTTCTTAAACCCGGGATTTCGCGAACAGTGCGAATGACTCCACTTTAAGAAAGGAAAAAAAAAAAGAGTATGTGTTGCACTTTTCGGTGAGTCCTCGACTCGCCACATATACGGACACTCTTTAAAGAGACACTTTAGCTCTCTTTAGGAGTCCCATGACTCTCCGACGAGACTATAATTACCTCCTAAGAGAGTTCACACGTCTCTTTAAAGAGAGTCATAAACGTGGCAAGTCAGTATTCCAACAAGAGTCAAATAACTCTTTTTTTTCCTCAGGTTGTGTACGCGAAGGGAGACACAGCCTCAACTCAATGCTGTTTATTGTTTATTCGTGTTAACTGCGGAAAATATATGTGAACACCTAAGGCCAAAAAAAAAGAAATGGTAAGCGAAGTCATGAATGATTTATTGAAAGAAGAGTCTAAAGAAATTGCTGCTGCAACTCTGTCCACACCGAGAGCTAAACACGAGCTAAAGGCTCAAAGAAAGAAATCGGACTCTTAGTTTCACAGAGAAAAGCATAATTGCGCCAATTCGCGTGAGCTGAGCGGTGTTCTGAAAGACGCTAAAGAGAAACGTCTTTAATGTAGATTGCAATGAGAAGGCACACTTTTCTTGTTTATGTACGTTTGTTTCGCTATACGAGGTTGACTTTCCAAAAAGAGAAAAAAATAAAACACTTTACTTTCGTTCCGGTCTTTTGGAGGTCAGCATGGGATGTTAGGCGGGACACTTTGTTATCTGCCAAGAGATGCAAACCTCGCTGGGTCACAGACATGGGCGTAGTCGAAGATTGAATCTCCCTGAACCAGACGCTTCCATGCAACACAACGTTCCTGCGTTTCATTCTCCGTGTTGAATGACTGGCAAGTGTCACAGTACCTTACACAACTTCCTACAATAGCTCTGGTTTACGCCTCGTTATTCATGATGTGTATGTATTCATGAACGTATGTATGTGCGTGTATATGCCCATGCAATATTTAGAAATTTCGGGGGGAGGGGTGGTTGAATCCCCCAACCTCAGCCCCCGAGGCTCCGCCAATGATTCGAATGTAGGGACACTAGTAAAGTGGCACAAAAAACGGAGAACGCCTGTATTATTTGTCCGTATGCACCTGTGCGCTTTTTTTTAGTGGTTTCCACATTATAACCATGAAACTAACCAACTTGGCCAACTATCTCCACATTGTATGAGTCGTCGCGTCATGACGTCGAAAGTGGCCACCTGAAAAAGCCTGTCATCCTGGCGTTTTTTTTTTTCCATCCCCAAAAAAATCATGTCATCCTCGCACAGTCACCTGTTATACTGCCAGTAAAGACAGTTGCCACATATATCTTGGCATATTCATACAGACAATAAGGGGCCGGTGTATTGAAAAGTCTTCCGGTGGGTGTTTTACCACAGACGCGTCAAATGCGTTCGCGAAGTGAAGCACGACCTCACAAATCAGAAACCTTGTTCAAACATGTCTTTGAGAGCCTCTTGCTCTTGCTACAAGTTCAGCGAGAGAGCGCCTCACACCTAACACCCCAGACTGCGACTCCAGACGGAGACGTGCGCCTCCGTCGATATCGCTCTTTCAGGAATGCTAGCTGGCTTTCCTCTAGCTATTTATTTTTCTCTTCACTTGAACGTCACCCGCAATCAAAGCCACCTCCTGCGCACGGCATTCCGCCAACGACGTTATATTACGCTATTCATTCTCGACGAGCAGCTGTTCGCGAACGACAGCGCTGTTTGGAACTCGCAGATGGCGCCACCGTTCGGCACGCGGTCCTCACATGCGCCTAAGCTGTGGGCTTTTTCGCAATACACGACGTAAGGCGAGCGCTGTACTGCGGCGAAGAGCCCTATTGCTATAGTGTCGATGGAATTGCGGGTTACGTTCGGTTATCAGCAAATACGGCACCTCAAATTCGGTGCAGTACCCTTTCAAGCATCGTAAATTCGTGCAGGAGCATTCCGTCGTCCGTACAATCCTGAAAGGTGTACTTTTCCGTATTGCGCCGAGGAATACTGCTCGTGTTATGCAGTGAAGAGACCTTAGAATTACAGAAATTAGAGCCATACTCCGTTCAATACTCCGTTCAAGTGAATGCTGTCGAGGCTACGCGGAAAGTTTGGTCAGAGAAATGTATAATGCCATTTAGTTTCGAGTTTCGTCGTTGTATAGTGCTCGTGCGAGTAGACCAATGGCACGTGCGTCAGGAGTCGCGACCAAGGGCGTAGCCGGAAATTTTTTTCGGAGGGGTTTCAACTATACTTTATGTATGATCGTGCGTGCGTTTGTATGTGTGCGTGTATATATATCCAAGCAAAATTGAAAATTTTCGGGGGGGTTTGAACCCCCCCAATCACCCCCTTGGCTACGCCCCTGGTCGCGACGCTTCAAATGAACAGCAAAGAAACGAACACAACGAAACGCTAAGAGATATAAAAGAACATATTCACATCGATATAACAGAGTTGTTCGCTCACTAAGCCACAAAAACTTCTAATTTATTACTCCGCATAAAACTCAAACAAATGACATCGTGGGTGCGAAACAAGAATTAATTATCGCCTGGTGTGAATACATCTACTGCAAGAAGTGCTAGCTTCCACACCGTTCACTGCTATGTATGGAACGGTAGGTTTCATCGCGAATGATGGCGGCCGTTTTTGTCTGGTTACCTACTCATGAACCCGCCGCGGTGTACTAGTGGTCATGGTGCTCGACTTCTGACCCGAAGGTCGCGGGATTGAAACCCGGCCGCGGCGGCCGCAGTTCAGTGGAGGCGAAATGCTAGAGGCCAGTGTGCTTAGATTTAGGTACACGTTAAAAAACACCAGGTCAGGTTCTCTATACATGTAGTGCATTAGAAGCTTTCTGCAAATCATGTAATTTTGCAGTGCCTACGGGATCGACCCACCTTTGACCAAGCGACGATGTGATTTGATGACGTCATCACGTGACGTCACGTTGCGTGACGTCATAGCGACGTCATGATGATGTCGTGACGACGTCATTAACTTTTGGTGACCTCGTTATGAAGCCATTGGGTGACGAAATGTTGACCTTTTCAACCACTCGTGTTCACGGCGACGCCGAAGATCACTTTCGGTGATTGATGAGGCATCTAAGGCTTTTTCTTAAAATATAACAGAGAGCTGAGCTAGTTGGTAAGTATTCATCCTAAAAATTCCATTAATAACAGCACCTCCCTTTATTGCACCCACAGACTTCCCTTTCTTGACCTACTGTTCCTGGCTAGAGGGAGGGGGTAGGGGGATGGGGGGGGGGGGGGGGCTGCACTGTTTCAACGGCTATAGGCCAAAAGAAAAATAGGGCTGATAAACATTCCAATTCTCTTGCGGAACACGCGTTCAGTAAAGTTTTGACCTTGCTTCTACGTTAGGAGCGTCACGTACGAGAGAGACTAAGCTCTACCACAGCTCCTTTTCGAAGCAATTTAATGTTGAGAACTTCTTTATTCTTTTTCTTTGAACTAACGCCGAAGTTTCAAGGCCGGTTTCTTACTAGTAATGAATCACTGATATCTCCAAACAAACATGAAAACCTCTTTCAACTGGCGCATTTCCTGCGTGGCTATAGGTCGAGTACCACCGCGAGCACTTCTTTTATCAATACGACCTTTTATCAGAAGCAAGCAGCAAATTTTGCCGGATCAGTACTGCAAAAGACAGAAAAGAAACGAAATAACTCCATAAACAGCAGCTATGAAGGTCGCATGTGACGTCATACCGGGCAACGTGCATGGGAGGCGTGGGAAGCGTCGAAATGGAGAGATGGTGCCATCACTTCCGCGGTGGCAAAATAGCGGATAAAGCTGTGGGAGGAGCGGTTTGAGCACATTTTTGCTCCGGGGATTCTGAGTGGCCCCAACGGATGCAGTATACAGTAGTGGAACGGAGGCGGGAATTCGGGGCCACACAGGCTAGCTATAGGTTCCCTGCTGAAGCGTTTGCCTGTTAGGCGTCCTTGCAACATTCGAAACATCACGGCGTCAAGCAGCCTTGGGGTCGCGTACACACACAAAACAAAACACAAAATAAGATATAGCTCGCATGGGGATCTGCGCAATCCCGAGCAACTCATCCATCATGAACGATGAGCTTTTCGGAGAAGAACATCGCACCTTTAAGTGCCGAGGGGCCTAGTATGCCACTTTCCTAAATCTGCTACCGGGTTTTCGGTGTGTTTTTTTTTTCTTTCTACGCGTTACAACGATGACGTATTTGAAGAGGCACCTTCGTAAATACGAAGGTCGTCGTGACAGAGCGTAGCGGAAAAGTACGAGTGGTTACGGAAAATCTAATCACGAAGTTTTATCTCACGTCGTATTTGGATTTCCCGCTTAAGATCAATCATTTCGATGTTCACGGGCCTACTTACTAATATAGTTCGCTACAGCTGAGAGAACCCATAGGGCATCGGTTTATTTAAAGAACATGGATGAACTTTTCAGGATAAACTATCCGTGAAAATCGCTGACTTGCGCACGATAATCCTGAGAAAGTGTGATATGCAACTGTTGTATGCTGCATTTGTATTTTATTTTTGTCATTGTTTTTTTCGTCCACGTGGCACAATAGGGGAGGCTGGTGCATTTGTGGCACCGACCGTTTCTCGAATGTTGCGTTTAATTTAAAAAATGCTATACATAGTGCATCACGAAGTGAGTCACACTTTCTTTACCTTATGCTGAAACTTGCCCCTTTATTTCACTTCTGAACGACATGTTAATTATCGAGGTGGCTGCGTTAGGTGCTATTTTAAATATGACGGCATAATAAAAGCCCTCCTATTATAATAACTTGCATTCGAGCGCTGTTTCATATGATTCTCTTTGACTACCGAGCCTAGTGTACATCCTGAAATGAACATTGGGCAATAAAAGTATTTCAAAGCGTGTCATCTCACTACTAAGTATTTATCAGGGGCTATGACATTAGATCGTGCAGAATTATACCTATCAAACAATTCTCAGAGCGTTAACTTCGCCCGCCAACGTTTTTTTTTATTGATATGATATATAAGGAGATGTTGGCGCACAATTATGGCGCCGGCTACTCCTTAGCCCTTGAGTGAAACTTGAAACGTAAGGCGTCTCTTTATTTCTTTCAGTTTACTGTATGTTTTCTCTTTGCTTGTTCATGTTTGTTTTGGGGCAATCACTTTTTTGTGCTACGGAACGTAGGTAATGGGAATAGCCGAAGTAATAAAGCCTCAACCTGTTTACAGCAAGCAGTTAAGTTAAAACAGAACAGAACAATATTGCCAAGTCGCAGAATTAGTTTTCAGTTCTTAAAGGCAACATGGTGTTTCACAGTTCTGAATATAGCGTATGTATCTTTCACTATATTCTCCGTTATTTCTTTATAATTTTCAGCTTTTAGGGGCGAAACACCTTAGGATCTCGGCTTGTCGGCGCTGCATCGTTGTCTGCTGTCGCCGCGTGCATCGTCGTGACCCATTTGCTTGCTTGCATCGTCGTGTCCTGTCCATTTGCTTGAGCGCAAGAGAGGGCGCCACCGCCTCAGCGCTCGCCATGTGTCGAGAGAGAGCGAAGGGCGCGCGTTGACTATGGAAATGCTCTTTCTGCGATGAACGCTGAACTATCAGCTCGCGAGGAACGAGAAGGCGCCCTCACCCGCGAGAGACAACGCCGACGCAGGCAGCGTCTGCTAGCGAGTTTCTTGAAAAAGCCGACTGCTCGCGCTGCACAACCGTTCACCGTAAGGGACCTTAGTTCACCGGCCACCCCGATGTTTACCTGCAATGTAGTGCCACTGGGAGATTTCTCTTGTGTGTAGCTGAACAATAAAGATTCGCAGCGTGCACGTTAACAAAAAGCGGACTACGGGTCTCTGTGTCTAATCTTTCTTCTGTCTCTCATTGCCAATTAGCAGTGAGTTTGCTGTGGGAAACACCGGCGCACACTGCATGCTTCGCCTCTCCACAGGTTTCACGTCAATGAAGCTGAAACACCCTTCCCTACATGCGTCGCCCCTCCCCAAACTTTTATTTCGTAATTTCGTCCTTATTGCAAACCGTAATGGGGCGGGGGGACAACGCTCTTTACTATAAACAACGAAAACAGGACTTCTTTGCAAGATCCGTAGATTAGGTGGCTCAATAATCACCGCCTCAAAGAGCAAGTAGCGATGACTCGCACTTTCGATGCTAAAACTACACGACGCTACACATCGCCTTATCGCCAATGCAAAGTGTGGCAGCGTCACAATTCGACTGCTCTTTAAGGAATCATTAAGGCGTCTGCATGAAATGGTGGCGTAAATGCCAGTGCCCCATCAACAAAAGAAATTTCTCCATCAACACCAGCAGAAACATGTTTGTTTGTTTCAGGATCATACAGACCAACAAAAAAGAAAGAATAATTGTCCTTGAGAATCGATGCTCTAGAAACAGGCCGCAGTGCTTAGAAGAAGCAAGCGTTCTTTGAGTATCATTATCGTCTAAACCGCCGCGCGGGACAGCTTGCTTCTCAGTTCAGCATAAATTTTAATAATTACGACGTTCTGTTTTTTATGCCCTGTTAACTTGTCGCATTTGTTTGTTTTCCTAAACGGCCCAGTGATACGGTGGCACAATCTTGGCGGGAATATAGGCCGAGAAACGAAGCCGCTTTCCTTAATATAAAAAGTAGGGCTGTTTTTTATTGAATTTCGTTATTCTAAGTTCTATTCGGGATCGCGATTAACTATTTCGGGACCGCCCTATTGGAGCATCGATCATATATGATCTATGGTTTTCCGCGCGCTGCCAAGCTCAAATTTTCGCGCTTTTTTTACGTGTATTGCTATCTAGCGTGTAGTTTCATCACTAGACTTTCGGTTTCGGCGTAGTCTGCCATTTTTCCGGAAAGCGGCAATACATGAGAGATATATTTGAGGGTAACGGTGGCAGCGAACGTAGCGGACCACGGCGTCGAGCAAAGAATAGTAGGAAAATAGAGACAAAAGTGATAGGAGCACATCCATCCAACGAAGAGAAAAGAGGACAGGAAAGATGGGGAAACGGTCACGGGAGTTCAGGGACGGGTCCGCGAAACAGCTGTGTTTCGCGGACCCGTCCCTGAACTCCCGTGACCGTTTCCCCATCTTTCCTGTCCTCTTTGTTTCGCGGACCCGTCCCTGAACTCCCGTGATCGTCTCCCCATCTTTCCTGTCCTCTTTTCTCTTCGTTGGATGGATGTGCTCCTATCACTTTTCTCTCTATTTTCCTACTATTCTTTTATTCCCTCCTTACCCCCCACCCCTACAAGGCACTGCGCCGTGTCGCCTATAGGCAGACAGAAATTAGGTGCCTTTTTCCGTTCCTTAATAACCACAGAAGAAGAAGGCCGCGCAAAAGAAACCGACGTGAATCGCGCGATTACGCTGTTTGGACGGCAGATTTCTTTTTATTAGTCGAACAGCGAAGAGTCCAAAGGTGACTTTGACAGCTCGGATTTTTTTTCGGAGAGTGATTCGGACGAGGATCGACCTGGGACTTCAGCTAGTACTCCTAGGTGAGCGTAGATTCACATTCGCTTTTCCCGCGAGTAGCCAAAGAGGCTTGCTATTTGTTCACATTGTTTTGTTTATGATTGATAGAGGTCTCAACAAGCTTTTAGAGATGAGCTCGTCCATCAGCTCCTCAATCTTGACGACGCCAGGCCAGCCCGCACTGCTTCATCTCCTCTACCCCCATCCGCGAGGCAGCGCTCCACAAGCCATAAAAAGTAGACAGGCGCAAGAATTGCAAGCTCTGTTAGGAACAGAAGAAAAGCAAGCTGAAAACAAATGTTTTTTTGCAATACCTGTAAAGTACATTTGTGTTTTACTACTGCACGGAACTGTTTCGTCGAGCGGCAGAATCGCCATTGGGCATGAGTACTACACTTGTTTTGAAGCACACATGCAAAGAGTTGTAGATATGTGGACCAAACTTTTCACAGTAAGAAAAGAGGCAATGAGCCATGTTTTGTATGTACCGAAGTTTTTTTAAAACATAGTATTTTTGCTCATGTATCTATGTTTATTCCAACTTTCTTTATGTTGTCCTTGCAGCAAGTGTCCTTGCAGCTACTCCAAAACCGAGCGCTCGCACCTCCCATAGATCTACGGGCACGTTCGTCGTTGGCGTAGGGCTTCCATCTCTTCGGTCTCTTCTCGCAGCCGCCATTGCCTTTCCCATTCCCTAGTATGGCAGCCTCGCACTAGTCGTGCCAAGCCTGAAGGAAGAGCGCAGCTGGGTGACCTTCTTTTTTTTCATTATTTTCTTTCCTTCTTTCTTCTCTTTCTTTCACATTCTCTTTGTTTCTTTCTTTCTTTCCTCTCTTTCTTTCTCTTTCTCATTGTTCCTTGTATCTCTATTATGTATCTGTTTTTCTCTATTTCTTCCTTTCTATTTCTTTATATTTCTAGCTATTTTTTTATCTTTGTTTCTTTTTCTTCCGTTTCTTTATCTCTGCTTTTTTATCTTTCTTTTTTCTCTTTATTTTTCTCTTGATTTTTATTTTTTTTTCAATCTCTTTCTCTCTCTTTCTCTGTTTCTCTTTAGTTCTCTCTCTTTCTATCTTTTTATGTCTTTATCCCCATTATCTCTCCTAATTTCCTCTCTTTCTTTCTATAGCGTTCTATCTATCTATCTATCTCTCTCTCTTAGTGACCGAGTGGTGAGTAGTGAGATTTGCCCAATTTATGGGGCACACACCCGTTCATGACAAGAATAGTTTTCTGATAGGCCACACAAATTACGGTTAGCTTAAACTGCTTCGATGTCAAAATGCGTTCAATTGGCATATCTGAAAAAAAAAAAGAACTTGTAAGCCTATAATTTCACGGTAACGCATGCAGAAAACCTACGTCTAACGAGAGCTAGCGAAATTAGGTTGACAATCAGCAAAAAAAAAAAAAAGTTCAACCAGCTCCGCCTCGCGGACGCCGATGAAACAGCGAACCTGGTGGCGTTCCCTTCGTCAGGCTAACGCATTGCTATGTTTTGCAAGTCTTTCAGGTATTGTGTATCACTGCTATTTATTAAACACTCTTTGTTAAGCTTGAAGGTGGTAGTATAATTTTATTGCATCTTGACCACACCACTCCTATACACAGATTTACAAACAAGCTTTCGCTTAAGATGCTCCGATATATTGTACATTCGAACCCCTCGATAACTAAATCACCGGGGAAACGATTTTTGTCCGTTATCGTGAGAATTTCGTTGTAGCGAAAAAAGAAAAATACGCACACCAATTTCCTCGCACAACCAAAATTTATTTAAATAAGTCGCTTATCTTGCTCCGTTTCGCACGTTAGAGCCTCGAAGCTTAATAAGCTTAATGTTCTTGCAGCGTAATAAGCTTTACATTGGGAGATCTAGGAGTGTACATGGAAAGACGCGCGGAAGCAAACAGTTACGCAGTCTACAGAATGTCCTGTCGGCATGACGACACTTTCGTGGGTGTCGTCACTTGAAAATTTCATGTGCCGACGTAGTTGCCAACAGAGGCGTTAGCAAAATACTGTACTCTGAGAAAAAAAGAAAAAGAACACTTGTAGCTATCATCATCATCCGATCGAATGTAAGCACCAATGGTTGCAACCGACGCTTGTTGGCAGAAATGTATGTGCCCGATTTGTCGAATGAGCGGTGCTGCAATTTTCGAACTACCGGGTTCCCACTAGCTCATGGGTTTAAGAAATATTGCGAATCACTAGCCGAAACTTTCGTTATTGCAGGAGTGCTTTTTATAATCTCTTCACTGTTGCGAGAGGGCAAATGCATGGGATCGCATGGACGTTCGCCGGGGACGCCAGATTTCCTCGTTGCCGCGAGAATTTCGTTCTTAAGGGCTTTCGATATTCAAGGGTTGAACTGTATCACTGCTCTGTATTAAACACTCTTTTGTAAGCTTTGAGGTGGTAGTATAGCCATCACCTTTTATAACCACAGTGTCACGTGACGGTGGTGTGACTACGGTAACGCGCACGCCATTTGTTGGGCTAACTGTTGCCTTCTTCCTTTTTAGTGGAAGTTGCGTGCAGTGGGATTTACCCAATTTCTCTGGCACATACGCGTTTATGAGGATGACAGTTTTCTGACAGGCCGCACAGATTTATGTGGCACATACCCGTTTGTTGGGCTAACTGTTGCCTTCATTTGTAGTGGAGCAGGGGTGAGTAGTGGGATTTACCCAATGTTCGTGGCGCATACCCGTTTATGACGCCCGCAAGCGTTGCCACGGATCCCAGACATGAAAGTCTCGACCATTAACTGCATCTCTGTTAAATAAAAATGAAGGGGTGTAGTCATCATCATCGTAATGCCATGACAACAGCGGTGACGCGGCTGCAACTGCTTTACGGAAAGAATGGGGCAGCGAGAGGCAGTAAATTAAATTTCCAGCTTTATTGGCAAAAAAAGCGAGGAAACGAAATTTTCACCAATAAGCGGCTTACGTCATTTTCCCACGCCTTTGGTTCCCCGGCGTTGTGCCGTTGCTAATGGAACATGGCCGTCCATAGCGGAACTAAGTCAGCGTCATTGCATTAGGCGCGCTGACGCAACGTGCGAAATTCCGCGCGCTGGTGTGTTCGCCCTAACCATTACATGGGTATCATCACTTCTTATTATCCTGTACTGTCATTTAATAAGAAAACAGAGCAGTGAGGTTCCATGAGTTAAATCACACGCTTTCGCAATCTCAAAACGTGACGAGGTATTCGCGAAAACTGTTCTTCATATCCGTAACGATGTTTTCGAAAATGTTATGCTCCCAAAGCTCTTATGACCGAGCACTTCCTAATGCTATCTCAATCCTGAGCTCCAATCGTTTCTTTTATTTTCACCTAATACTACTGATCAGATTACACAAACAGATTATTGTTTCGTAACCCTCTCTGCGTTTCTAACAGGCAGAAGGATGAAATCCGTAATGTCAGAGCAAAATAGAGGAACACATTTTGCCTTCATTTATTCCTAATAGTCGCTCTGACTTCGCCGTGATAATGACACCACTGATATGATTTGTTTCGCGTGTATACCACTTTTTTTTATGCTGAGAATGCTAGTAATAGTTAACTTTCAAACTATTTATTTATTTTTAAACGTCCAAGTTATTTCACCAATAAACTAAAATTAGTATCTGCAATGTCTGCTACGCCAAGAATTCTTTGGCACATGATACACATATGATTGTGTGTCTTCGGTATTCACAATTACTCAGAAGTGCAATTTTCGTTTGATTATTTTTTCCCTATCAATTGATTACTTGGCTCGCAACCCCCCCCCCCCCCCCATGTTTGTTATATTTACATAGTTATCGAGATGTTGATATTATCTTTAGTTACTGTGCCCTCAAGGCCATGAAATGGTTACAATGAGAGTGGGTACATCAACTTGCGAAAGCAAAAGGAATATTTAAAAGCGTCATTTACATCTAATCTTATGAAATAAAGTTTCACCAACATCACAATCTAATCTGGAAAAGGGATGGAAATCTACAGTAACCTGCTCTCTCCTGTAGCAATGATGAATGATAAAAATAGTATTTGTTGAGAATTTACGTCTCAAAATCACGATATGATTATGAGGGACGCCGTAGTGGAGGGCTCCGGAAATTTCGACCACCTGGTGTTCTTTGACGGGCGCCGAAATCTAAGTACATGGGTCTTCAGAATTTCGCCTCCATCTAAATGCGGCCGCCACAGCCGAGATTCAATTCCACGACCTTCAAATCAGCAGTAGAGCACCATAAACAGGTGACAAAGGAGACAATGTCGTTCTAATATTTGCCAGCCGTTGGCAAAAAGAAAGTCTAGAAAGGTCTGTGCGACAGAAATGGAGGACCACATCATGGCAGTCGCTCGCACGGGATGACCAATGTGATGGTTTCGAAGTGATTCACATGTGATGGTTATGCGATAGTTCGCCGATGAACATCCAAGGGTTTAGTTGATTTATCGGCTGATTTATCGTTATTACATTGATGTAATTGTGTTCTACAGTTTACGAAACAGGGGCAATTGTCCGAGGGGCTCGTTTTTCTGTATTATGCAGAACTAATGAAACAGCCAGACAGTTAAGCGAAGGAAAGCATTAGGGACAATATTTGTGATTTTTTATTAAATGTTTTTTTTTTTCACTTCAATTGAAAAAAAGTTAAAGTAGACGAAAAATCGCTCATTCCCTCGCTGGGATGGGTGATTTGGAAACTACAAATATTGTCTCATATACGCTTTCTTTGGCTTAAATGTGTCTGTCGGTTTCATAAGTAGTGTTCTTCAATGTAGTTTTCTTTTTTTTAAGCCCTGGAAAACAAAGCCATGCTGTTATTTTTAAGGGCAGTGTTCTGTGTTTTGCAGCTGTGCCGGAATAGTCAAAGCAAGTCTTTCTCAATGAAGAGATAAGAAGCGTCCTGAGCATGCAGAACATAAGTACAGTCGCGGCCCCTTCTAATGTGAACACGGGCAGGGGTACCATATATTCAAGCTCGCAGTGGTCGCGACTGTGGAACGAAACACTTTCATGACCATAAACTTCCTTTCTCAATCACTTAGCAATCACGGAGCTCGTCATCATCAACTACTTGCGCTCGGCGTTAAAGACACTCATTCGTGCTGTCAGTATGAAATGTTCTGTAAACATAAATCAATTACTTCTAACTGAAGTCTCGTCATTCCTCATATGTTGGTAAGAATGACGACTGTGTATGTTTTAAATCTTCACGTTTCTGTGCTTTCAAACCCCCGTACCTTCGTCTGGCTGCGCCGCGCTCGGCGGGACCCGGATGCTATGAGGCCATGGTCATGTGAGGAGAGTTGTAGCTCAACTTGCGCTTATTTTTCTAACACGGAAGCCACCAGACTAAACATGAATGCAGTCTGCATGCATTATACTATCACTGTAACTTCACTCTGTCACGGCGCTTCGACAAGTCCCATCTCCTATTTACCCTGCAATATCGTACACAGCACCCCAACCTGTCTGTCGTGTTTATATTTGCTATACTTATTCTCGGGTTGGTTACACATGAACAGACAAGGCAGTAGTTGCTATGCCATGCATGGATATTACATCACCATGCGCGAAGCTCATGTGTCCCTGTCAAGGACTAACGTATGAGCCTATCGTGTGATCGGCGCATCGCTGTGCTTTCAGCAACTGTTTTAGCCTTCTCGTTCTTTCGAGAACTCGTGTACTATTGGTTGAGTTCAGTCTTTTGTACTAGTCCTGCATATTGCGCTGTCTTCTGGGCAGAGTTGCCAGATGCCGCCGAGCTAGCAAGCAAATAATCCCATAAGGAACAAAAGAATCCAAAGAAAATCGGGCGACGTTTGCAAAGAAGTCCAAAACAAGCGGAAGTTTAATGAATTGAATCAGTTTTTTTCATTCACGAAAACATTGTAATTATAATTAGACAGTCGGTCAAGCGCGAAGGGCACGTATAAGAATAACTAATTATTTTTTACAGCTAAAATCTGCGTAACTACGAACGAAAGCATAATTTATTAGCGTAGCCTCTATAGGCAGTCTCACTCTGTTCATTGCACATTTGCCAGTGCACGAACAACGTTACGCGTGATTGATTCCCGCGACGTACGCTTAATTTCAAATGCTCAACTACCTAAATTCACCAACAAACGCAGCATTACTGAACGTGACGAGCACTGAAACAACTGTATTTACAGGAAAAACGCGAATAAGCCCCAAAAAACGCGACAAGCGGCGCCAAAATTCTACAAGCGACACGATGAAACGAGAAGCTGAAATACGCTTATTATATGCAGAATTTTGCAACTATGCTCGTGGGTCTCTTACGTGGAAGAAAATGCGGTAGTCGCCACATTCTGAATCCCCCGCCGAGCAATGCTAACATAAAAAAAAGGCACGCTTCATGCACACGAAGGGCACGTGGCACTGTCGACGGCGACCTATTGCCTGACCCCTTTGGCTCTACCACTATGCCCGGAAGGTTTTCCCGTTTCTTGATTGTTTGCTTCTTTCCTTCGCACGAGCCGCTTACCATGGTCTTCCTACAATCAACTCTCGGCCCAAAACCCGCGTGCTCGCACATTCGCTTCGCTGGTTCCTACGCTACAAGAAGGCCGTGCTTTCTTTGCCTTCTTCAAGGATCGCCACCACGCCCGCGAGCGCAAGAAGTCAAACCGACCGCGGCAGCAGCGGCAGTCTGCCATTAAAAACGTGGCCTCCAAGATTTATGGTCCTTCCTTTGGGCCGTAAAAATGAAGAATATGTGCGCCACGCGTCCGTCACGAGTCTGGATCACGCGACAACGTGGTCAGTCGGCACAGTAGGAGGAAACTTCTCTCTCTTCAGACTCAACTCAAGAATGGGCGGCAACACCCCTCGCCTCTTGCCTGCCCGCCGGTCAGGCGTCCAGCTGCGTCGGTCGGGGTGCCCTAATGACCCCAAGTCATGCGAGTCGAAGGGTCATTGCGACCGACGCCAGCGCGACGCGAAAACGAGCGTGCATGACGGGAAAAGAAAAAAGAAGCCCCCCCCCCCCCCCCCCCCCCCCCCCCCCCCCGTGGTGCATGTCTTAACGAGAGTTGGCGCTCCGAGTGTACGAAAGAGGCAAATCGAACACGGCACCCACAGGACGGAACGAGAAAGGCAAAAGTTCGAGCTTGGGTTTCCGCGTCAGTTGGGACGAGGGGGATGTGCCCTCCTTTTTTGGGCAGCGATATACCTGGACGAAGGAACACTTTGGCGAGGTTTGCGCAGATCTGGTGGTGGCAGAGCAATATGATCCCGCAGACAGACAGGCAAAGAACTTTATTTAAGTCCTGAGGGACTAGCCGGGGAGGACCCCCCGCTCGCCGCTGGCTGCTCCCATGTGGGAGACCGTGGTATGCGGGTATGTGCCACACGTGTCTGAGGGAAAGGGTTTCATGACGTACGCAACAACAATCTCACGCTATTCATGTAATGAACCGGCGATTGGGTTCGTCATACAATGAACTCCCGTGCAAGTTTTGGTATGTGTCAAGTTAAGAAGACGACCACGAGAGCGCCCAGACGTAGGCAGCTAGATAGATAGAAACGGTCAAAGGGCCTTTTATTCGCTAAGAATAAAAGGCTGCCCGATCCTCTTTTTTTTCCCCCGCATGGCTTTCGACTAAGAGGACACGCCGCACCAGCATGGCGGCGACCAAGAAAGTTTTCGTTAGACGCAATTCGCAATGTTTCTCCAAAGACCAGAAATGTATGTGATCTATCAAGTTTGCACTGCGATAGAAATTCAATGCATGCAACTTTCACACAGCGAATTAAGCAGTGTTCTTTTGTGACCTTTTTCGGTAGCCTTGAAACCTGGCGTAGCCAGAAATTTTTTTCGGGGGGGGGGGGGGGGTTCCACCATACTTTATGTATGTTCGTGCGTGTATATATACGCAAGCAAGACTGAAAAATTCCGGGGGGGGGGGGGGGAAGGGGGATTGAACCCCCCCCCTTGGCTAATCCCCTGCCTTGAAACCACAGTATAGTGAAACCATTGTGCACAGTTACCGCGCGCGCCACGTTCCTCCGCGCTTTTGTCGCAAAAAAGCCAAAAAAAATTATGCGGCGAATCGTGTTCTCTATCAGATGCACGTTCAACCATGCGCGAACTCCTCGCCTCCTGGTAATGACTTACTTCGCCAGATTTGACCTCAACCTTCAAGAAAAAAATGTCACGTTACACAACAATTATCAATTCCTTACAAGCCACAACGGCCGTTAGGTATAAGCTCTATTGTCTTCCAGTACGCATGCACAGCCAGACGAACAAATGATTACCTACCTCTCCACCGTCGCATTCCTTCGCTTTCTTCCGAGCCGACGCGAGAATAATAAGCGCTGTTTGTGTAAAACCACATGCGTGGCTACGTAATGAAATTAAAAAAAATGAAGCCGCAGCCGCTGCTGGAAATCCAAATACATCGTTCCAACGTCGCCACAAATGCTAAGCCGCTTACGCTCGCCAATCCAAGGACCTGCAATCCGGAAAGATGATTTTGAAGAGCCGTAAGACCGTTTACGTAAGTTGAATCACTTCGTGGGACGAATGATGAAAGCGTAGGCTTTCGAGAAAACACTAAACGACCGCGAAAAATGCGATGGTGCGTTCGAGTGTCTCAGGTTTTCTTTGTTTTTTGGCCGCGTCGCAATTTTGAGAATTATAGCCCAGCCATTACGAAACTGTCGCCGAGTAAACTTTTTACGAAATAAGCGGTAGAAACATTATGACGTAGGTGAAGCGCGGTAATGATCACGCTGTTTTGTTTGCTGCCTTAGCATTCCTGGTAGCGGTAACTGAATGCCATGATGTGGTGGGGTGCTTCTAATCCTGTTCAGTCATAACAAGATGAAAGTTCACAAAGCTGCCTGATTCCTCGGCGCCTTGCACTTTTCCATGGAGTCAGCGGGACTCCAAATAATCCTCCTAATAGCAGAAAAAAAAATTTCGCGGCGCCTGTATTATTTCTGCGGTATTGTTCACTAATATAATACCCACCGTTGTTGTAATTTTTAGAAGAGCGATTGGTGGATTGGTTCAATTGCATTACGCCTAAGAGCAACCTTTCGAACTTTAAAAGAAACGTTTATTGTTATTGCGCTACCTACGACACAATAACACAGGCAGGATAAACACAGGCGTTCAACGAAAACACAAGTTGACACAGTTAAGTTCAGGGACACCCTGATTTTCACAACTTGTTATGCCTTCGTTCGTGTGTTTGTGCTTGTCAAACGACCACCTCCAACGACGCTGTGCTATTTTCATGTGAACGTTTAAGGAAAGTTTCATTGTCTTTACTGAGGACGCAGCCGCTGCGGGGGTGCGTGAAACGTCTTTTGTGCGTTGCAGAAGTTGTATAGGCATTAGTGCACAGAATTCAGGGTACAGAAAGCGCAACTTGCTGCAAATTGAGGGTGATTTGAAGCACGTTGTGGCCGATCCCATGTGCCTGTGGCACTCAGGCTCACGCGTAGTGATGCTTTGACTGTGGTTCCAGATTTGGGCTCCTGCGTGTCCCTCGGATGCTCTTCGCATCGTTGTGAATGTACAGTACATGCATGGACGAAAGTCATCGCCTAGCTGCATCGCAGTCGCAGGCTCGTGACTGCCAAGGCTACCCTTCTGCACTAGAGCCCGCTGCGGTGATACAAAGTAGACTCTCTTGCGATAGTGCTCCCTGTGGTCACGGGCGCGTATACCGCCGTCCATGTGGGTCTCACATATTCTACAATTTTACTTCCTTACTCCCTTCTATGTGACGCTGAGCCGTAATCGCGTATTGGCTGCAGACATGAGGTTGAGGTAGGAGATGACCCTACTTCTGCAGCACTAAAATGGGAGCACGGCTCAGCGTGTGTGGGGAAAGAGAAAGGCTGCAAGCAGGAAAAGATTGGAAGGGAAACGTTGAGACGAGGAGGGTCATGGCATTGAGCCATGCTCCCGCAAGGGTTGCAGAAGATAGTGCCCATAGGCGTGCGATGCATGGGCAAATAGGGCGAACGAAGTTAGGGGGACTTGAAATTGGCGACGTAGCGCTCAGCAGCGCGAACCGTGCCAACGGGCGAAATCACCTCTTTCAGCACGTCTCAAAGACAGACAGGCAGAGAAGTTCCCGCAAACCGAACTATACCAACGTTCTCAGAAACCTCTTCCGCGTTTCTCGCGCGTAATCTGAACGCTACACTACTCCGAATGGCGTCAGTACCAGAATCGAGCCGTGTTCACGGAGGCGCGTAGCAACAGACTGTTTGACGTATGTACGTCTCGTGTCTCGTCGGCGTTCACGTAATAGCCTGCGCACGTCCTTGCGGCGTCGGTGAAAAGACACGCATCCACGCAAATCGCGATGCCGACGGGCCGCACATGCACGGAACCGTACACGAAGACATTCGATCGTGCGGCCGTATCGGGAAGCCAGCGCACGGGCGGTCCTTTTAGCCCCGCTATAGACGAGCGCCGCAGACGTCGCCAGCCGCCAGCCGCCGGCCAGATTCGCCGCTCGTGTCACAGTTTCGTATTCGACAAGAGATATCCCGGATGATTGCGTAATGGTCTCGCTGATCCACACTGACGTGCGATATTTCAGTTTCGGATGCGTCCACGGGACACGTATACTCGAGCATCTGTGCATCAGCGATTCTCGCCGGGACAGATCCTGTATTTCCTTTCATCGTTGCGCAGGCAAAGCCGTAGGCAGTTGTGGATGCAGCGAGTTGTTGTTAGGTCGTTTAGCGGTTGTTCGTGTCGCGACTGTAAAAATCCTTCAAGACCATCGCCACATTGCTGGGAGAATTTAAGAGTAGGCGCTCTGTTTGGTAGTTCCCTTGCAAAAGTAGTACTGCAATTGACGGCCTGTGGCAACCTCCACACCACCACCACCACCACCCTCTGAGAGAATATGCATGGGATGATGGACAGGAATGAGGAAGTGACTCTGGGAATGCAGGACAAATACGAACGTCGTCGTGGGATGCTCGACTCGCCAATCTGGTCCTGGAAAGCCCGCGGGCGACACTAAGTAAGGCCCGGCGGGCCGCTGGGGCCAGAAGGGCCCCGGAAGAGCGGCCCCGCCAGCGGCAATCCACCTACCACTTTGTTTTATTAAAGTTTATTCTCTCTGCTCATCTCATCTGTATCCGCTTTGAGCGGCCAGCGGCAGGTATTCCCGCTGCACTCACTCTTCCTTGAGGGAGGAGAACTATGTTAACCACGTGTAGCCCAGTCTTTTTTTTTTTTTTCAGAATAAAAGCGCTTGACCGGCAATTAGAAACCAGGTTACTATACCCTTCTCTCGGCAGTGCTAATTACGGCCGTCAAATGCTGTGATTTTTATGCTCTTACTGACGAAAAATTCCTTGTACACATAATTGAGATCCTATCATCGCTTTTGCAGAAGAATGCAGTTTTTGTTGCTTGCATCGAATTATCCATATGGTTTTGTGGCATGTTGTCTCTGCTTCTGTCGCGTTGTAAACGCGTTGCCAGCTATCCTGAAGCCTTAAAAGATGGGGGACGCTTAAGCTTCGCCTTTAAGAGTTGAACGCGATAGCGATATCCTGCCCCTAGTGCGCACTTCGAACACTACGAGTGTTTAACAGAATGCGCGCAATAAGGTGTGTGTCTTATGTAATGGGTAGCATGCTTTAAACTAGGAGCAATTATGCGCGAGAAACTTTTTCGAAGTTCTTAAGGGAATACGCGCAGTAATGTGTGTGCCTTTTGTAGTGGGTGGCTGTCTTTAAACCACCAAGTCGTTATGATATTGACGTGGTGTGACGCCCGATGGCAGTGTACGCTTGTACCACGCAATATTATTCTGATATTACATCTCGTACTGTGGCACCTGTATACAGGACGCGTATTTTTGGGAAGCATGAAAGTTACTTTCAGTGCAGCTCCAAGCAGAGGCGTGGCTGTGTGGTAGAACACCTGCTTGCCACGCAGACGGCCTGGGTTCGATTCTCACTCGGACCGAACATTTTTATTATTTATTTTATTTGCAGCTTTTTCGATTTTTCGGTCACGGACAAGATGATGATTTTTCGCTCACAACCAACGGTGCCGACGCCGACGGCGGAATTTCTGCGATACGAGCTCTTTAACGCTATCGCGTTAATATAGTTTTTTATAGCGATATGTGTGTGACTTCTTGTGCGTGCGTGCTCTCCTTCTCTCTCTATCTTTATATCTCCCCCATCCCTTCCCCCAGTGTAGGGTAGCATACAGGTCCTTCTAGACTGGTTACCATCCCTGCCTTTCCTTTCTCTCCGTCTCCTTCCTTCCTTTAGAGCGATAGATCCACTCCTCTCCCGATACAGCCCCAGAAAAACGACATTGCGCATGCGTTTGACCGTGAAGCTCAGCCAGCGTCAATTTCCTCCTCTTCCTCCTCGCACGTGCGTCGTCATAGCAACGGACACGCGCAGTCCCGGTTAGTTCTGTGTCCCCGTGCATACCCACTCCGTCGGTCGGCGAGAGCCGCAAACCAGCTGCTTTAGCCGGTGGTGGAGATACCTATATCCCGATGCGGACGTACCAATCCCGATGCTGTTCAAGCTATAAAGAAGTGAACCTGCCAGTGGGAAAGACCATTTACGAAAGAAATGTTTTCTGAATTCGGCCCCTGATTTGCCATTGAGAACCGTGACGATGGCTCAGAGTCGCAGCAAAAGGCGAAAGAAGTCTACGTTCACGCTTTAAAGTGCGGCAGCCGAGCACAGTTCCAAATCCCGGTTTTGGTGTAAATGGTGTAAATGGTGTAAAGTCGTGGGTTCGATCCCGGAAGTCGTGGGTTCGGTCCCGGCAGCGGTGGTCGCACTTCGATAGAGGCGATATGCTAGAGGTTCGCGTACTTTAAGTCAGATGCACATTAAATAACACAAGGTGGTCGAAATTTCCGGAGTCCTCCACTACGGAGTGCCTGTAGGTCATGTGGTGGTTTTTGACGCGTAAAAGCCCAGCAATTATTATGGCTGCACTTACATCTCTAAGCTTGCAGTCCAAGGAGTGCCCCCAAGGGTACTCGCTTCCAGTTTCCAAGAAGTGCCGAGGAAATACTTGTTACCATTGTCTCCGTTTCCGAACGCGCCAGGTTTCCGAGAAAGAAGAGCACGCCGTCTTTCAGCTCGGACAAAAACCTTCTTTCTTATCGCTGAGCCTCCAACATTCGAGTTACTCGTGGAAGGGAAAAGGTCTATCTGTAGATTCTGTCAAAAAAGTTTAAAAAAAAAGAAGAAGACGCATTCGCACATTTGGAACTGCAGACGGCGCAAAGTTTGTTTTTCTTGGGACTTTCATCTTCTCATCACACGATCCCTCCGCGCACGGGACGTGCTCAGAAGACTTTTGATACAGCTTGCGCCTGGATTGTCGGTATTGTTTAAGTACGCTTGCTTCAAGGCCACCATAAGGAGGCTGTTCTAACGAACTCTAAATGTGGTCTCCTCCTGATGCTATCCGGTTGATGCTCTTGTTGTCCGAAAGGGACGTGGAGGCAAGGAAATCGTCTAACCAGGTTTGTAACAGAGATGGAGGCGCCGCACAATGCGTGACGAGATTTTCGAAGTGTAATGTCGGCAGCTCGGACGCAGTACTACAAGTCGTAAAAGCCATCGCGTGTTGGTCACAACCGGTTAGTGCTTGTTAAAATTGCGGTTATCTGCTTTTTACTGTTGACTTTCTATAACATACTGGCATTGTTTTTTATTGAAATGATATTAGGAGGTGTCGGTGCACAAATAACGTGCCGACTACTCCTTAGCTTCTGGATGGGTCGAATATATATATATATATATATATATATATATATATATATATATATATATATATATATATATATATATATATATATATATATATATATATATATATATACGGTGACGTATAAATAAAAACGTAACATTTCTACCATAAAAGTTAACAGACATAACACAGCCATCAAGACAGCCTAATCAACAGCCACATAAATATAACGGGGCAGTTAAAGCAATACAAATATTAACTGCGTTTATAACAACCACGAATGCCTTTGTCTTCAAGAGAAATTTTCAACGGTTTTTGTTCTCGGGTGCCCGGTATGCACTCACTGTAAAGAGCCAAAAGTAATGTGTAACCCTAAAAATACAGAAAAACACAATCACGATGCCTTTGTACGCCTTCAAAAGCGTATGACTGTTATGATAAAATCGATCAGTCGAAACATTAGCTCTAAATATTTTCATTCGCAGACTGCGGGTCAGTTTTCGAGAGTCGATATACCTAGCAGTCCTTCTTTGCTGAGCAAATACATTCAAGACGATACCGCTGGGATGATTTGAGAGTTCGTTAGATGCGAGCTCGAAGCAGCTTCTGTGCTCCAATTTCATATTTCACATTTTAATCGAATAGCTATGCTTGAAAATTGGAATTTTGTAATAGGCACGCTCGCGCTCCCGCTCATATATCGAACAGTAATCGCGATAGAAAAACGAAGCCATAAAAGTAAACAGCTACGGATAGAAGTTTATAAAAACTTGAGCTTGATATGAAAAAAAAAGAAATACAAATACCTAACAGACCCATTAGCTCTATACTCTCAAGAAATTGAGGCTATGGTAATCTAGTTAACCAAGCGATCCCTCTTGAAGCTTTCCTCTTCACGTGCCACTTTCAAGGGTTTAGTATTTCATTAGTTGCTTAGTAATAGCCTAACTCTTTTATTTTCACCGGTATAAAATACACGGAACTTCGGAAGTAAGTTGCTTTTTTTACAAAAGTACTAACTTACTCCATAAGACAGAGCTATTTGCACCGAAACGCTAGTTAAACGAAATAAATTATTATATGAGAAAATGTACAAAGAAATTCCTTGGGAACCTTGGTCAACAGTGTTCTCCTGCATCTCATGAATGTAGCGAGATTTTTCATTGAATAGTGAACGGGGTCTTTCATCATATAACTTTAAAAATAAAGCCAGGTAAGCGTTTCCACCTTTGTTGTGAGTTAACTACCTTCAATTGGCTGACACGAGTTTTGATGACATCGTGAGTATGTGCACGACAGTTAAGAATGTATTCAAGCATCCATGTTATCCCACTGAAATGTTATTCACTCCTCGGAACTTTCTATCAACCTCGTAGCCCCAGCCCGTTTACGCATGTCGCTTAAGTAAACGTCAACGTTAATAAGCATATGAATTTTTTTTTCCATTCCAAAGTAAATATGACATTTAGCAAGCACGTTATAAAAAAACGAAAACTGCGAATCCACACAAACAACACTAATCGGAGAATCCCCAATGCCACCAGTGTGTGAGGGTCACGTTCCTTTCTTTTCGTTATTTTGAGTTTCGCGTAATCAGGCAAAAAATAATGACGTCACTCAAGTAAACCCTACGTGTCTTCAGGCTCAGAAAGTACTCGGGAATGGCACACCCGACAATTCAGTATTCATCAGAGTTTCATACTCTCGATACCGTTTTCTCTTTTTTCCTTTTCTTTTCTGCCAAGTAAGAATAACGCATGTGCCAGATGCACAACTTATTTTCTTTTTTATTTTTTTACTGGTGAACGTGACGAATGCTGCAGCCCTCACGGCTCGTTTGTGAAGTGCAGTTGAAAATTGTATACGCGTGCTAATAAGGCTGGGTTCCCGGCTAACGAGAGGGCAACCGAGGAATCGAAGTCCTTTTTGTTCGTGTTGTTGTTGTTGTTAAAGGAATCCACTGGCCTTGCAAGTGGCGCTGCACTCATAGAGACAAAACTGCATATTTTAGTAAGTCTGTGCTGCCTTTTGAATATTGTATTGCTTCTTGTTGTTTTTTAAGGAGCAAACAAAGATGCCCGTAGTTGGTGACATCGCTGTTGAGGAATGACCCTTGACCACTGCGCTTGAACTGCATTCAGAACTGACTAAGCTTCGTTTGAGTTTTCTGACTCTGTCTCTTTTCGAAGCCAGCCGATCGTTAACACGAGCACTGTGCCCTTCATCCAGTTAACATTCTTGTCTCTTGACCTCACAGAGTTTTGAAGAAGAGAAATCTTATTTTCCGTTCTGCCCCCACATGACTTTCATTGCTCCCAGTCCCTTTCTCTCTCTCTCTCTCTCTCTCACACACACACACACACAGCATTTGTTCAGTTCTTCAAGGCAGGTCGTTGATCCCGCGCCACCTACCAATACTTTTCCTTTCGGCGGCAATCGAAACTTCTAAATGATGCAACCGCTGCAGACCTCCTTTTAAATACAGCAAGCGTTTTCCAAAATGCGTCAGCCATGTAAATGAACGTTCCATTTACCAGCCATAGGTCCAGTGGACACTACGGAACACCACGTCGTTGCATCTAAAAGAAAAAAAAAGGCAGGAGTCAGGGGAAGATGGAAGCTTGGGATGAAAAATTCGTAAACAGGGGGTGCGCTGGAGCCGATGTTTCGACAAGCGGACTTGTATTCTTCAAGGCCCCAACTGCTAAGCAGTTGCAGCCTTGAAGAAGAGAAGTCCGCTTGTCGAAACATCGGCTCCAGCACACCTCCTGCTTATGAATTTTTCACACCCACTGCGCGCTAATCGCGTGCACCGAAGGACCTGAGTAAAGTTATCCATCCATCCATCCATCCATACATCCATCCATTCATCACGTAGTTGCATGTACGCTGATCACGCCTTCCCAGAGGCGTCAGTTAAAGGAGGCCATGACGTCCTGAACTCGTCCATTAGGTGTGGTCGTAGAAAGGAGGGGGGGGTTGCTTTCTCCATCTCTGAGCTTCATATCACAGCAGCGCTAATTAGCGGCTACGTTTTCTTCTAGACATGCATAATGCTGGAATGAACCTTGCATAGACTTCCAAGTTTTTGATCACAAGCATTACATACTTCTGTATCTCAATCTCATCTCAATACACATTTTAGTCCGGCTTGACTCCCCCTCTCACTTCTTGACGATGCTAGATGTGTCGCCTCTCGTATCCAGGCCAAATGGGAAACCTACGCCTCTGTGCCTACCGAATAGCACACACGAGTTCAAGAGAAAGACCGACCAGAATACCGCGCGTATGCATCTATACAAACCGAGCCACAGGCGTCAACACCCATGCACACGGTGGACGAAACGAAGAATGGCACGTGGAAAGAACAAACGAAAGACAAACCACGACTGTCGGTGCAATTCGTCTTCTACTTAAGGCAGAGACCTGTTACATTTATCTGTAGGCGCGAATATAGATGGAGTGCTTCGGGCGATACACGGCTCCGCACTTCTTGCGGCGGGGCCTTATCTTTCATCATCCCACGGGGTGTATGAGACCTGACGTACACATAAGCGCGGGCGTTGTTTCCACAGACGGTGCGCGCCTATAGTATGCTGTGCAATATGCAGGAGCCTGCCAGAGAAAAAAAAAAACTGCGGCCACTTTGCCAACAACGCAGCGCTTCGATTGGCGAGAGGACACTGGTTTGTCTTCTACTGTTCGTCTACGGTTCATATACTGTGGAATTGCTGAAATGCGTCTCCCAATGACGCGCCATATCTGAATGTTTAAACCTACGTGCGGCGAACGAGTCGTAGAAATCAACGTTATGATTCGCTGCGAACAGCAATCGAGACGGCGCGTGGTCTTATCAGCGTATGGCTGAGCCTTTGCACAAATTCATCTCGGTGTACTGAAGCGCGAGGTGGTCTTTACGTAAGACCAAACATTCGCGATTTTGTCTGCGCAGAGCGATTGGACGTCACGTGGGTGGATGAGAGAAGGGAGGGGGGGGGGGTTGCGCCGTTTGCAGTTCATCCCTTTCCCCACCTCCCCCAGAAGGAAAAAACTACTTCGCATTTTGGAATTTCAACTGGGAAGTTCATTGATATTTGGCTCATTTCCTTCGCACTCTGCATGGTCACTATTTGCAGGGCTATATTTGATAGGGAAAAAACATCGCTTCCTTTCTAGAAAGATTCAGCGTGGGAGGGACGGGGGAGGAAGGGGATGGGATTTTTCCCACCCTATCCAGACTACGGCTTTCCCGTTAGGTCCTGTATCAGGTGCAGGGGCGTAGCCAATGGGGGGGGGGAGTGTTCGACCCCCTCCCCCCCGAAATTTTTCATTTTTGCATGTGTATATATACACGCACACATACAAACGCACGCACGAACATACATAAAGTATGGTTGAACCCCCCCCCCCCCCCCCCCGAAAAAAATTTCTGGCTACGCCCCTGGTGAAGTGGGACGGTAATCAGCGTGACGTAACTTTCAATCTAGCAAGGACTCGTTTATCGAGGACGTAAAAACACAGCTACAAATATATATAGTACGCTATAAAACAGCGCGCATGCGTGGGCCACGCAGCACCTGTCCTCTCATATTCAGCATAAGCGTAGATACATTTCCGAGCGTATTCCGCGAACACGACCTATAAACACAACACATAGTATTGCGTGCGTTCGAAGATATATCGGTTTTCTTCTAATGCTTACGGGGATGTGGGCTAGGTATGCGTAACCGCGTACGTAATACGAAAGCAGTATCAAAAGTACGCATCAGTCTTATTTATGGTTCGGTGAAGCCGTCCCACATTGCTAGTGATCCTTCATCAAAAATGCTATGAGAGTGGCATATCATCTCATGTATGTTTTTGTAGTGTTCTTCGCAGAGCAAGTAAAGGGCGGGGGATTATAATCCGTTGTTCGAAGAAAGATAGGGCCAGTGAGTTGGTGTGGTTACAGCGAACGTTATGTGCTTGTGTATTTGTTACCCCGTGGGTGTATGCAGACTCGACATAATTATCATAATATTTGATTTTTTTTCGTACATTTTGTCACTTTGTCGACATTTTTTTAGACTCTGAGTTGAGTGCTGCCCACAAATACCTGCAGGCTTCAATTTAGAGAAAGACACTTAACGGAAATGGGCTATAAGTGCCCTAATGTACGCAAATCATTGCCGCGGTTCACTGTGTTTACGTTCCGAAAACGGTATCACTTAGATTTGACCTCAAAGTTCTGAAAAAAAATTAAATTGTTCTCTCATTGTGTGACATTCAAAACGCATCTGGTTCCACCATCACAAATATTGCAGGCGAATGACGTCTACAGTGCTGTTCAATAAAGCCACAACGAACACGTCATTCAAAGTCAGCTACGAGGGAGCGCGCTGGGCTTGCGTTATCTTTCGAATGATTATATTCGCAATCAATCATTTCGTCATATTTGTATGACATTTTGCACTGGAGACAGGGCGAGGACCATTATGCCGTGAATTAAGCTATAGTTCTATTCCACAGTACCGTACTTATAAGTACGGTGCTGTGGAATAGATAAAACGACCGTTCGTTCTTGGATAGTTTCGCAACGAATGGGTTCTCTGCAGTTGGTGTGACGCGCATCTCTGTTTACCAGAGGCGTGCCTCACTCCTAGCGAAAGATTGTGTAGATCTCCGAATGACTGCCAGACGTAATCACGCCGGATTCCCACAGAAATGAAAAAAAAAAGCACTGCAATCAACAGTATTGCTGTCATTGTCTGAGCACATGAGTATGCTTCAGGCCACTCACCATAAGGAAACCATATCTTATTTCATTCATGTCGGTTTGCATGCTTGTATGCTTTCAACACTTTGTGCAGCCATTGTTATTATGCATGCAAATCCTTAGCGATTGCTACTTACAGCGCGAATTTTTAATCTGCTCAAGGGCACATCAGTGTGTGGTTCGACAGGTACAAAAGAAAAAAAGTGTACTATCATCTCATGATTGAATTCATAACATTCGCTTGAACAGTTATCTGTTTTGCAGGGGTCTACAGGGGGGTTAAGATGCATTATTGACGAAGATACATAGTTAATGTTCGGGAATAATTTATTGTACAGAAACCATGTGTTACTGCTTCTCAAAGCAGCAGATATGGCGATTGAAAAACAAATACATGTAGGGAGTCGGTTTTCTCCAGTAAAGGATTATTTATTGCAGCATGTGATCTCTCTTGCCCAGTTTAAAGTCATTATAAAGCTGTTAACGTCAACACAAACAAATTTACACTATTTAGGTTTTAATAATGCTATTCGTTTGCGGTCAGCCATATATCTCCTGGTGTCATGTTTTATAACCAGTTATTTTAACTTATTTGCAACTAATTTGCAACCTTTGAGGGACGAGAATTGAACATAGCGATGACTTTTATTTTCAAACGAGCTTCTGACAATTTTAACAGTTCTTACATTAGAAAACAGATCATAATGGTTTTACCAGCATTGGTTAGTTCGAGGAGCTGTTATTCGGTGTCATTTAATGGTCAATAACGACCCCGAAAACATATCCATAACTTAGGAATAATTCCCGCAAAATTGTTACGCCCACTGGTGCCCGCATGCTTGACAGTTCGATTTTCTTTGTGTACTTGTGTATCTAAGCAATGTCATGCTTCCCGTTAACATAGCAGACTCAAGTTGCGTCAGAATAATGAAGGCCAGCGTACGTTCGACCTACATCACGCATTCGCGTTCGATTGCGCACGTTGTCCTCAAACAGTTTATTGTAACATTAGCCATATTCTTGCAACACTAACACGACAGTGGTCAGCATACGCTCTGAGGTCAACTTTTTGCTCTACGAACGTGATGCCTTTACGTTCGATCACGTAGGCTTTTCTTTAATTATATGTTGTTTAGGAGACGTTAGCGCTTTTATATAGCGCCGGCTTTTCCCTTTTACAAATAATAGAATTTGGGAAATTCACAACAATGGAAAAAAATTACATAGAAGAGCAACTAGGGAGATTCCATGCAAGTCATTCAAGCCATAAAATTGATCAGGAAGTCCATTCATGTAGTGGCACGAAAAACAACACAAAATACAATCCCTTCACATAACGCAACACTATAGTTCAGGTAAAATATAGTCGGACGATCACCGTATATGCTGAAAATAACACTACACATAACGTCCAGTTCCGTAACAACACTGAAAAGTCCAGTTACAGGCACACAGAACCACACTTTAGACACTGTTATAAAAATGTTAGTCAGATCATCCTTAGTTATCAATAAGCACTGGTAAAGCATTTTCTTTGTGTTACACTTCGGACAAGCATAAAGAAAAGCCCTCGACTCGACGAAGACTTCCATCGCGCAAATCTCTGGCCACGGGGCACGCACCATCAAACATCAGCCGAGGAAACAGGCGACGCAACATGTCAACAAAACGTGACGCACACGGAAGAGAGGCCCCTCGAAGATCTTGCCGTGACGTCAAGCTCGCGAGATGTTTCTATTTCTACATTGCGGTGCTGTCCGGGCGTCCCCAGTCGGACTTGGCGTCGGTATCTCGGCCTCCTTTTGACGCTGGTGGCAACCTCCCAGACGATCTCCCATTCAACGGATGAAGCTTCTTTGACAGCGTGGAAATCTTGCACGCACGCTCGGCCAATGAATGCATGTAGAGATACGCGGTGTGTTGAACTCGTTTCGTTGCACGTGCTTTGCGACACGCGGCGAAAGAATGCTGCGAGCGGTGTGTACACTTACGCAAGAACACGCGACACCGGTCTGTAACTGTTGAATGCGATGCCTCCAGCCTTGACACGTTACTTCTTGCAGAGTTATCAGTGCTCCGTTGGAAGTAACCGCCAACGCCAAACATCACTCATTTCTGCCCGGTTGTCAACTCACTTACGGTGAAAGTTGCAAAATGCACATTGACCTGCCTGCTAAGAAAGATCTACTAGACAATAAACCTTTCACAACCCGAATCTGTACAGTGAGGCCCGTGTACTGTGCGATGTCAGTGCACGTTAAAGAACCACACATGGTCAAGATTTCCGGAGCCTTCCACTACGGCATGCCTCATAATCATATCGTGGTTTAAAACCCCGCGCATTATTGTAAATGTGTACAGTAAGCCATGAGAACAGCCCCATGAGAGATTAGAACGACAGGAAGCCGAGTTGGTTGGTATGGACCCATAATATAAGAAGGTAAGGCATGCAGGCACAGCGTTTGTGTTCTCCGGTTCTCCTCTGTTGTGTCCGTATTTGCGCTGGTTACCTTCTTTCAAGGTGAAGCCACACTGAAGTTTTCTTTGTGAAATTTAGAGCTTCTGTCTTTGGTTAACGTAGACGGAAAGTACGGTTCACGCATGTCATTGCATTGCACTACTTGTGGAATTTGGCTGGAGCGTAAGGTAATCGAACCATCAAACTCTTGCTGAGAGGCAGAACGTCAGGGCCATAGTATCACCACGACGGGTACCCCGTCCCACCTTGCGAAGAATATACTGCAGATTCCACACAACGTTCATCTAGTCTGCTACATTGGACCTCTTCGAATGTCCGTCCCAGAAAGTCCCAGAGTGGCTGATAGTAATAATAATTTGTGAAGTTTTACGTGCCAAAAGTACGATATGATTATGAGGCACGCCGTAGTGGAGGGCTCCGGGAATGTCGACCATCTTGTGTTGCTTAACGTGAACCTACATCGCACAGAACACGGTCTTCTAGCATTTCACCTCCATCAAAATGCGACCGCCGTGGCCGGGATCGATGCCACAGTACCACAGTACCACCGCGGTGGACCCTAGGTGCCTGAGGCTCTGCTTGTAGACAGTGAGCGTTGCGTATTCAAGTCTCCGGCAGTCAGCTATTGTACCAGGCGAGTAATTGAAGAAGACCACTGTTGCTTGCTATGGCCTCCCAACTGGGTGCACAGATGCTGTAACTATCCGAGTCTACGTTCCTTTCCAGCTCTTTCTCTCTCTCGAATCTTCAAAACTTCAGCACGCCTCAGCCAAGCTGTCACTTTGCCTCCTAGCAACAGCAGTGGCTCAGTGGAAATTAACGACGGAATAATTGTGTTCGTTTATCTATGCTCATTTTGTATTCACGCTCTTGCATCGAGTTCACACCACTCGTATATCTCAA
Source organism: Rhipicephalus sanguineus (assembly GCF_013339695.2). NCBI lineage: Eukaryota > Metazoa > Arthropoda > Arachnida > Ixodida > Ixodidae > Rhipicephalus > Rhipicephalus sanguineus. The sequence goes on along the minus strand of NC_051183.1, from coordinate 32,861,223 downwards.
CCTCTTCAAAGGATCTCGGCTACGCTGAATGGAAAGACACGAGCGTTTTCCTACGCTTGTCCAACGGTGAAATGCAGCCGGTCCGTTGAACCCCCACTGCACGTGCAGAGCAGATACAGCGCGCGGCCTCCGGCTCAACCCTGAACTATGCCGCCTTCGGAGTGCAACAGAAGAGGAAGAGGGCGCTGCGGAGGAGGCATGCAACCAGAGATAGCACACGGAGAGGGGGCGAGGAATTCAAAAAGGCTCTATCCACCACGCCTGGAGTCCAAGGATGCAAACATTGCGTGTTCCGCGGAAAGTTGTGGCGGCCTCTCGTCGACGGCTGGCTGACACGATATCCATCACGGTGCCGCAGCATCTCGTGCTGTGTTACCGACAGTACACACGATGGAGATGCTGGACATCCGATGCTTCTCGCGGAGACCGTTCGCGGGCCGGGCGTTATCGCGCCGGCGCCGTTCGGTGGCGACCGGCGGAACAAGTGGGGCGTGACGGCGATACGCGATTGAGGTTGTTGCGTCGGCAACCACCGCGGTGTCTTTGGGAGTGGAAAGCTCGACGTCACCTTGACACTTCGCGGGCGTGTTGACTCACGCTATAAGGCGAGCTTCCTGCTCCTGTTTTTCTTCGAGCTCTTGTTGACTGTTTTCTGCATTGGAGTTGCGTTTCTTGGTGGAACGTTTCTTTGTCCGCTATGCTCACTTCGGCTTGTTTGATCACTCGGCAGTATTTGCGCTTCCTGGCCTGTGCACTTGACTATTTGTTAATCACAACATCTGAGGTTTGTCGAGCTAAAACCACAATACGATAATTAGGCACGCCGTAGTGGAAGGCTGCAGAAATTTCGACCATCTGGCGTTCTTTAACGTTCGCTGACATCGCACAGTGCAAGGGCCTCTAGCATTCCGCCGCCATCGAAATGCGACCGCCGCGGCCAGGATCGAACGCGCGACTTAAGGCTCAGCAGCTGAGCATTGTAGCATCTGTACCACCGAGAGGGACTTGTTTCTTTGTTTCTCTCTTTGCTTGCTTGCTTGCTTGCTTGCTTGCTCTTACTGTTTTCACTGGACGAATGTCTTCTTAAAAGGTACCGGTGACAGGCTATTTGTTAACTATATATTAATATTCTCTTGCATGTCGATCCGGTGTCAATGTAGGATGCGGTATAATAAACCCTTGACCAACCAGGATTATACGAACGCCGAAAGAAACACAAAAAAAAATTCTGAAAGAAAAAGCTTTCTTTGTGGTTTTCGCAAAAAAGTTCCTAGTTCTCTGAAGAAGGCATCACTGCCCGCCGTGGTAGCTAGGCGGCCAAGGCGGTCCACCCATTGGTCTTCTATGGATTCCCAGTCAAGGGGGCCGGGAATCGATGGAGGGTCAAATGCCAAAACCCTGAGGTGCTTCCACATATGCGCACGTTAAAGAAACCAACGGGGAAGGGGGGAGGGGGGTCACACCCATTGGATTTTTTAACGAGAACCTCCGACTACGATGTGCCTTATAATTATATCGTGGTTTCGATACATAAAACCCTTGATAAGGAATCATACGTACCAGTGTTATTCAAGTACACGAGTATGCGATATCCAAGACAATATCTTGAGATTTCGCTGGTTTCCGTTTCGAAACTTATATCCGCTTTTTCTGGTCAACGTTTGGGCATCCTAATGTAAAGGGCCGTTGTGCTTCCATGAATCTATACCAACTCGCCCAGTACTTTACGTTAGTTCAGTTCATATTTTCCACAATTAGGTGAAACGACGACCGGTTACTGAAGCGATTTCTCCAGCATAATGCAAGTTACACTTATCTGAAGGCCGTTCCACGGCCTCAATAAACCAGATCTTAAAAACTTAGGCTACCCCTTTGCGAGGCGACGTCCTTATTTGGACGCGTGACTTTATTTTGCATACCTGTGCCTTATTTGCAAGGAAGAGACCACAAACAATGATCTAACGATCAAATGATCATTCTTGTGTTTCCTAAGTTTCCGTTGTATCACTTCTGGTTGAAATATTCTGCTATGCACGATCGCTTTTGTGAAACCAGTACCGTGTTTAACGAGACGTTGGACGTGGGGCGTTTCTGCAGGAATTCAGAATATTCTTTTTTTACTTTTTTAGGAATGCTCGCTGCCAGCCGATAACTACTGCAGGTAATTTTGAGTGGGTCGTTGCATTCCGTTCATGAATAATTACAGCATAATTGAAGGGGCAATAATTATCTAATCATTTACGCTGTAATTGCAATTAATACCAGTAAAATACACTATAATTTATTATAGCACTTCAATTTGCTTTACATTTTGTCTCCAGAACCTTGGCGTCAAATCGTGTAAATGTGGCGCATTTTTTTATACCAGTTACTCGATCATAATGTGTGTCGCAAAGGGCTAAGTTGTACGTTGGACGAATATTGTTGTTAGTGTGACCCATGTTGTGCGGGAGACAACGCACCAAAGATCCTATACTATACAATACTGCAGGGGCCTCTAGCCCATCTTAGCTAGCGAGCCGCAGGCGCGAAATTTAAGGCTGCAAGAACCGGGTGAGTGAAGGTTGGGGCGAGGGGAGGGTGGGAAAGATTAGAACGAAATCTCGGCTATCTTTGCCATTTCAAACAAAGCCTTTCCCCTATCTCACATATTGGTCATTTCATTTCTGCGAGGTATTTGACGCGAGGATTCGAGAAACATACTGATACCAATCTCCAGAACGACTAAAATCTGGACGCCGATTCTAAAATATAGAGCTTTTGTTCCACGGTTCATGGGGTAGCTCATGAAAAAAAAAAAAGAAGAATGCTCGAGATCAGTCACGTTGTGTAGCTTACCCGAACAGAGCGTTATGAATTGCAATTGGCGAGAGAATAATGTGAGTACAATTTATCGATGCTGACTGCTCATGCACGTGTTTATTAAGCAAATAAAAATAAATACGGGGCGATGAGAGTCATGTCCAGTCCGGCCCGCTAGCGTAAGGTCGGCGGGTAGCGTGCTTGAGACCCCTGCTATAGTAGGTGCGATATCGGGCAGGTAACTCCGTGAGTTCACGCCTCCTTAATACCCCCTCAACATGGCAACGGCATCGTTTCCTAACCCCTGTCCTATTCCTGGCACCGAAAGGTGGGTAGTTTACAGCATAGTCTGCGCGTCGCACAGCGCTGACTTCTAGACGGAAGTGATTAAAACTATAGTCGTGTACATGTCTGGGTCACGTCGCTTGCGCAACCACGGAACATTCCGGAAGCCTTCCGCGTTTCGTCTCTTGAAGTACTGACACGGCATTTCCGGAGTCTTAATACTGAGCGCGGCAAATTCGGGTTCGGTTTCTTCGAAGGCCCATAACGTTGCTGTCAATCCTGGTAACCCTTTGAACAGTGGACTAGAATGCGTGTTTTGGCGAGCCGCGTCCGGTGTTCGCACAACACAGGCGGACGCGTTATGACGTTATATTTATTGGACATGTTTGTTCCATTTCTCCGCCAAGTGGAGTCGTCTACGCCCAGTGGAGTCGAATAAAGAGTGAGGATAGATCGCATTCTTCAAGAGCTGAAAATACGCGGGCGTTTTACTCAGCTCAGTCAAATCTTACACCGGTATCCCACGGTCACTTTTGATCGCGATCGGGCCTGATCCGGATCGAATTTCTCGATCGTGATTGGCTCTTTCACGCAAGCTGCAGAATGGAGCCATGTCACTGATTAAAATTTTGATCCTAATTGGGCTTAATCGCGATTAGCAAAGCCCCGTGTGACACCGGTATTATACGTTAGTGCAATATGCCCATACGAAACCTTTGTGTGATCTTGGTCGGGAACACCGACACGCATATTAAGCCGCAATCAGCGTTTTAATGTAAAAAGTGGTGTGGTTTCTCATCTACAATCTTTTTCGTGCTTCATAAGAGCAGAACAAATATCAGTGTGCTCGTTCATCCTTCATACGCTGGCTTATTCACATTCCTTCCTTCCTTCCTTCCTTCCTTCCTTCCTTCCTTCCTTCCTTCCTTCCTTCCTTCCTTCCTTCCTTCCTTCCTTCCTCTCTTCTCTTTCTCTCTATCTTTATTTCATTCATTCACTGGATAAGCTTAAGCTCGCTTATGCAAGTGTTCGCTCTACATGTATATCACTGATTCAGAGGAGGCGGGGCTCCACTGCTTATTTCAGCTGACTTGCATTTTACTGAAATGTCCAACAAGGCAATAAAGACTGGTTCATTATTTGCTACAATTACTAACCAAACAGTTCTGAGTAGGAAGCTCTGGGACGCGCCTGTTGTGGTCACATAAATAAGAAAAAAAGCAGCGGCAAAGCCATTAACTGATGCATAAAACTGCAACGGCCTTCCTCGCTAAGCTCATCTTTATGTTTTCCACTGACATCTTAGCAAAAGTCAACAGAAGTTCTACTTGAACAACACAGCAACATGCACCTCTTATGTAATGACTCTAACACGGGGGGCAACCATTCAGGAAATAAGCGGTACTTAACTGAAGATTTTTTAAGCGAATGCTTTATAACTTACACATTTCGGCGGCGTCGTACGCGAACAACTGGGTGCCGGCGATGGTACAGGTGCCGACGATGGTACAGGTGCGCCGGCGATGGTACAGGTGCTCGAAGGTGCGCCGGTCACATACATATTTGTATGGGCCGTTTTCAAATAATTCATGTTCCCTCAGTAGCGGGCTTGTCGGTGACCAGCCGTTTCTGATATGGCAATCTGATCTTTTATCGAGGTCACTTGTCACTTTACGACGTCACATTTAATTGTTGCCTGGATATGAACACGTGACCGTCGTTGTTGCCAGTAGCAACAGAAGTGTTGCGCTTCTAAGCAAGTGGATGAAGGTTTCATTGGTGGTATGGAGGAAGGGAACAGTTATGAGGGAATATTGCTAAATATGATGAAAAGAAAGAAAGAGAAGTGGTACGCTAGGCACGAAGACGCAAAGCATCGCTTGCCGCCATTTTCCCGATAGAGCAAAGGTTCCAGATTTTTTTTTTGCCAGAAAACCACCAACACACAACACAGCAGCGTAATGCCGCCCTGTGCTACGCCTTCTCTCATCTTTCCGGGCGTTTATTAACGCAACGTTGCCGTATTTCTGCTCCAGTCGCAAGAAAAGAAACCAATACAGACATTTTTTTTTTTTTTAGGCGCAGTCCTTGAAGTCATTCCTGCGGCAAAATGTGCGCGTGCGAGAGCTATTAAAGTGGGCGGAGGAAACCGGGCAGTGATTAAAGAACTTCATCACCGCGACAACGTTTCCTGGTCTTAGAGTGATGCGAGGCCGGGAGGGACCGTATAGAGTTCCTCGGCCTACCTCGTTACCTGCTCTAATGAGACGAGACCTGTTGACGTGGGAATTTCCCACCACACAATATGAGTGAGAAGCGCGCGTAGTGGTTCGCCTTAACTTCCCAGCCGCAAGTAACAACAACGTGCTCGAGTCTACGTACGAAGGAACTGTAACGAAGGCTTCAAGGAACAGCGCAAAAGAACGAGGGGGTGTACAAAAGAACACGCGCACAGCGAAGGCGCAGCTCTCTTTATATGCTGTGAGGAAGTGGCAGCACGACGGTCACGATTATAATATCGAATGACGTCACAACTTGTTTATGCGGATAGCCACGAGAATGGGCCACGAGTTGGAGAAAGAGAATGACTTTCGCGAAAGCTGGCGAGGTCCGGCTAGGCGCTATGCCTGGCAAGCTGCTCAAGGTGCTAATAAATGTGTGCAGAAGCGCGATAATTCCGACATGCGCCTTCTAGGGCATGACGTCGCTAAACTGTGGTGGCTATGTCGGCCATTTGAGTGCGGGCTGAGAAGGCCTTTACAATGGCTGGGATTACGACAAGATCTTGGGTGCATGGGACCGCGCGTACAAGCAAAGTTTGAGATTGGGCTAGTTAGTATCCATCTTCAACAACCAGCGCAGAACGGACAAGGGAGTCGGGACAAGAAAGGAAACAGAGACAGCGCTTGTCTCTTTTCCCTCTCTTGTCCCTTGTCCGGTCTGCGCTTGTTATTGAAGACGCGCATACGAGTCGCATAAAGCAACGAACGAGCTACTCGGATTTCAGCCACGGGACTGACTCGCCGGCTGTGATGTCAAGCGCAGAATTGCTGCTACGTCGATGGCAACAGTGACTTCTCTCCTCCTCTCTAACTTCCCTTCCCACTTCCCCAGAGCAGGGTAGCCTACCGGGCCTAGCCCTGGTTAACCTCCCTGTCTTTCTTTTATCCTTATTTTCTATCTCTCTCTCATCTCTGTGAACGTCATGAAAGTAGGTGTAAACGACTCGATGAAGGGTAGTTGAACAGCAAATGTTGCTGGAGCCGACATTTCGGCAAGATGACTTCTTTTTGTCGAGGTGGCAACATTTATTCCATAGTTGCTGCACTGAGGAAGGCAAGTCCACTTCTCGAAACGTTGACTCAAGCGACATTCCCTGTTCAGTGATTTCCCATCGCTTCAGGTTTCTATCTTCCCTTGAACTTCTGTCTTAAAATGTAGCTGGTAGAGATTACGGTTGAATTGCGCAAATTGTCTCCACAACATTGTACAGTTTAGATTGTGAATCATCAAGTCCTCGACCTCTCCTCGCTTAGAAGCCACAGCGTCACAAACACTCAGCCAACACTGTGGATAAACTTCTCCCTCAAACCAATAAACAGCGTAGAAAGCCAAAACCAGCGCAGGCAGTTTTTCTTCTTGATATTCCTATAACTGCACCTGCTCGCTCTCACAGTTGAAGGGCGTCTATGGTCGGTTACAACCAGTGAGGATACAACTAAGGACGATTAATTACAACCTAATAATTTAAAAAAAACTCACAGGGCCCCTTATGCATTTAAGACGACTCGAAGGCAAAAGTCGTGTTCTTTTTCTTCTCAGTCGATGTACTGATCCTCCGCCGCACCCATCCGAAAGCTTTCTGCACTTAACGTGCTTTTGCACTGCCTCCAGGAACGGAGGCATCACAAGCTTTCTACGCCCCACATGGTTTTGCAAAGCCTCCGTGATCGGCCCGCCTTTTACCAAGCGACGACGCCCCGCGACGACATCATTGTATGACGTCATCACGATGTCACTTTTACGTCACAAATTCTGCCCATCTGTAGCGTCATAATGACGTCGTCATTAATGGCGTCATGTTTCATTGAGGGCATGCGACTTCTGTAACGCTGATGGCATGCGCACATTCACCTGAGTATCACGTGACCTTTGACCGAGTTGTCTTTTTTTTTCTTGCGCCATTCATGTTGATTTCGACGCAGGTCTTCCGAAGTCTCGTCAGGTCCCACCAAATCTCGATGAAGCCGACGCCGACGGTCAATTTTCGCCTTTGATGAGGCATCTAAGGCCTTCGTCTTAAATAAGTGTAAGCGCCGCCTACGAAGCTGTGGTTCGCCAGTCCTTCAAATCCTTAAGAGAGTCGTACCAGCTGCTTTCCATTCGAAACGCGAGTGCTTTCTTTCGGATAAAACTGGCCACATTCGAAGGTAAAAGTTTGTCGTTTGCGTCTAAAGTGTCATCTTTGACTAAGTGCTCATTCGAGAATCTCTCGTGAAATTGGTCGGGACGATCAATCGTTTGAGTCTAAACGAGCGCCACACACGTGTATCTGAACGGTAACATTGGAAAAACGCCAGACTGCTGGACGTCAAGGCAATAGGATAAAGTTATTATGTTCTATGTAGCCCAACGAAGAAGCCTGCTTTAGGAGGTGGCCCACGCGATTATTCGCGATGCGGAAGGGGAATATGGAATTTCCAACGCTGCCGTTTTAGATGCGAAGTATCTTATGGCGGAGTTCAATCCGGTGGTGGGGGTGGTGTGCGGCGTGACCGCCCTTACTGCGCATGCGCATACCCTCTCCCATCCCACTCTCCACATCCCTTCTCCACTTTCCCTCTCCACTTCTCCTCCTCCCTTTCCCCCTCTCCACCTCCCCTCCCCCTTTCCACTCTTCCACTGAAACGCGGGCTCGACATGCGCAAAGCCGCGATGAGCACCAGCGCATGCGCGTCCCCTCCCCCTCTCTGTCCTCTCCTACGCTGCCCCCCTCTCGCACGCCTGCCGACTGCGTTCCCCGCTCGCCCTGTGAGAATTAACGGCCAGGCTAAGGGAAGACAAGACGCGCGTAGTGTACCTCTTCGCGTTTTACTACGCGAGGTCGGTAGCATGCCCAAAGAACGCCAACGGAACGCGATCGTGCAAGTGCTCCGGCTTCGCATCCCCTCATGGTCCCCTTTAGCGGGAAATGGTGTAATTTTTTTAAAGTGCCTAGCACAGGAAAGAAAAATCACAGCATATCCACGGGGTGAATGATGATGAGTGGGGCGAAGCTACGGAGGGAATCATCTGTAAACCGTGAAACTCTTCCGTGAAATGCGCCCAGTACATAATATAAAGAGTGTGAAACATCGTGTATATATTAAACATCAAACTTTTATTGTACTGTTGGTTTACGTGGTCCCTTCATTATCACTTGTGATCGGTGAAATGCAAGGAAGAAGTCCGCTCCCGAGCGAAAGAGCGCCAAGAGCGACCGCATTCCCCGCTCGCCCTGTGCGAATTAAAGGCAAGGCTAGAGGGAAGACAGGACGCGCGTTCCACGACGCGAGGTCGGTAGCATGCCCAACGAAAGCCAACGGAAGGCGATCGTGCAAGTGCTCCGGCTTCGCATCGCCTCATGGTTCCATTTAGCGTCCCAAAACCAAATATATTGCTCAAGGTGTGCCTTGCGTTTTTCGTAGAAATAATTTCTTTATCATGTACATTAAGACGGAAAGTTGAAAGCTCACTAGAGTGTATCGCCCGCAAAGTATGTCTTTTAGTGTGATTTAACTCTCGTACGGCAGGGTCCTCGCGCCGTTGCCGGTCCACCTCGCCCGTTGACGATCGGGAGAAGTGGCTACATACAACTACTACTACTACACTTTAAGAAAAACATCTGGCGTTCTTTCGTTCTGCTTTTACAAAACATCTGGCGTCTTTCGTTGGTTTATTTCATCAATCAACGGCGTTTTGAACAAAATTTTTATTGTTTAATCACGCACAGGAGAAATCTCACCAGGCACTACCTTGGAGGTAAACAATGGCTGCTAATGGGAATGAGAGACAGAAGAAGTCGGCTTTTAGCTAACACTTACACTTCTACTTCTACTAACGTTTCCTACTGGAACATGCCAATGGCTGCTAATGGGGAATGAGAGACAGAAGAATTCGGCTTTTAGTTAACGCGCACGCTGCGAATTTTTTATTGTTCAACAACGCACAGGAGAAATCTCCCACCGGCACCACCTTGGAGGTCAAAGCGTAAGACTTGTTACGGACTACTACGATGACTACGAGGGACGAACGGGTGCCGCCTTAAGGAGCTTCGCCCCTAAAAATAATCAGTTCAGTATCCTATGAGCCTGCCTGAGGCGGTGACAAGCGTGATCACCGCATGTTTTGAGTACAAATGTAGCAATTCTTCCCAACTGATGTGTGTGCATCTGTGCAAACTTTGTTCTTTTCTATCAGAGACCCGTCATCCGTGAGAGTGCCTGAGTGCTATAAGTTACATCGTACCTGTGCCTACCTGTTTGTACGCGCCGTTAAAGCGATGTTTTGCTACCCGGTGCAGTTGTGCTCACCTTAACTGTTGTTACTAGTACGCAATAAACTTTCCTGTGTATGAAGCTTTTTTTTTTTTACTCAGACGGCTTACTGCTCTCCCATAGTAGAGTACGTACATACAGTACTGCACAGTGCTGGGCAGTATCGAAGATACATGTATCTTCGATACTATCTTAGATACTTTTTGGGTATCTAGTATCTGTATCGCGATACGTCTCGCAAAACAAGTATCTGTATCTGTATTTCCGATACATTGAAGAATGTATCGTGTATCTTAAGATACAAGACACTGCGATCGCACCACCACCGCGCGGAAGAATAAACGTTGGTTGAGCTCGAGCTTCTCAAGCTAATGCTGCTGCCACTAAGTCACCGGAATAAAACTAAAGGCAGTGACATTATTTTATCTTTCCGCAAGAGTTTTATAAGCTCTGAGCGTCCCTATATATTGGTTGAGCAGAGTTACGAGGTGGCGCTCGCGTCGTCTCGACAGACAAACGCGCGAACGTCTGCGCCCAGCCGAACTTTTCTTTAATCGTTTTCTTTTTTTTTTTAGTTTTGTTAGCGCCATGACACTTGGCACTTAGCCACTCTCCTATGCCTATGTACTACAATGCGTGCGGCGTCTTTCGCACACATGCTGATGCCGCTGTAAAGTCGTTATCGAAGTTCCTCTTGTGTGATCCTTCGTTACGAAGTCTGAAAAATGCAAAAATGTCGGGTTGCTTTGCCTCTCGTGGCTTTCACACTTAGGCGATTTGAAGGATCTCGGGCATGTATATATATAGAGAGAATAAGGTTGAAAAAAAGGCGGGGAGGTTAACCAGGGCTGAGTCCGGTAGCCTACCCTGCTCTGGGGAAGGGGGGAGGGGGAATAAAACATAGAGAGAGGAGGAGACAAAAATCATTGCTGCCGTCGACGTAACGGTAGTTCTGCGCTTGACATCACAGGCGGTGAGTCAGCCCCGTGGCTGAAACTAGAGCAGCGCATTCGTTGCTTTATGCAACTTGTATGCGCGGTCCTATGCAACCAAAAATCTTGTCGACGGTGAAGTCGTGGTGCTGCTGCTAGTGTTCTCAAACAACAGACTTCTAAAGGCCTGTGAAAACTGGAGTGATGGTGTCCAGCAGTTGCAACAGCTATAGCACCAACGGTACCGATGCTCGATTTAACAGAACAAGCATTCACCTAACAGACGCTATCTTGGCTTACGTCTGTTTTTCTTTTATTCAAAGAGTTTTTAAAATCATAATTTCATTTTTAGCAGAAGTTATTTCTTGGCTGTCCTTCTTTTTTATCACGTATATTACCTATGTCTCTACATTGCTTTTTTTTTCTGCCGGTCTGCTTACTGCAATATGCCTTTAACGTGCTACCAATGTAAGCTCTCTGCTTTATTCCTAGCTTTAGCTGTCTGCGTCATTTCTGCCGCCGTTCTTCTTCAAGTGCAATATAAGTTTATATACTTATATTCCACTAGAATTTACTGTTATGTAAAGGTGATGTTGAGAACAAATATATAATAATCTGGGCGCGCCTGGAGTATACAGTAACGATAATTCTGCTTATTGCTAACTAAATTAGCAAATTTGAGTTTGCATTATAATAACGTAAATTATTAGGCGCCATCTTCAATACGTTGGCAAAGATATTCGAGAAACACTGTTATGCCAAATGCTCCGTTTTTCTCATGAGCGTCCCAAAGAGTCGTTTTACGCCATTTTCCAGAGGCACTGATTTTAATTATCGTAGCTATTAGGGGTTACCCGCCGCGGTGGTCCAGTGCTTATGGCGCTTGACTGCCCCGAAGGTCGCGGTAGCCGGATTTCGATGGAGGGAAAGTGGTAGAGACCCGTGTGCTTAATGTAGGTTTTAGAACCCCAGGTGGTCAACATTTCCGGAGCCCTCCATAGAGCGTCTTTCGTAATCATATCGTGGTTTTTCGACGTAAAACGCAACAATTATTGTTAGCTCTTAGGGGTGTCTCCTGTATCGTGTTTCTCTACTTATTCGCTGTGTTTGATACGGAACCACTTTTCTATTTTACTTAGATATATTTGTTTTCGTTGTTTAGGCTCCCTGAATCCTTTTACTGTTGCTAATCGCCAGGTAATCGGATCTATAAGTGTCAATAATGCGAATAGCGGCGGTGTCCTGCAGCGCTTTGCGCAACTGTACAATGCGTCTGAAACGTTTCTGGGTTGCACATGTTCTTGGCGACGTACACCTGTCCGGTGATAGGTTATTGCGAAAACCGTAATATGTTTACCGGCGAGGTAGAACTCCACAGCGGTATTTGCACCATCGTGTGGAGGCTTCTTATAGAAGTTCATATGGTTACTTGGCAACCCGCTTGCTGGTCAGCAAGCAGAGCAGCGACTAGTTCCCATCAGTTACAAAAGCTACAAGCAAGAACCGCTATCAGCGAAATGTATAAAGAGCTGTCATGTTAAGCAGCTAAAACAACGCCAATAAGTTGTTTCGGAATGAAACTGACATAGCTTCAGCAAGAATTACAAAGCTTTTGATATGCTAAGAGAGTTTTCATTAAAATGAAGCACTATTGGTCGCCGTTAGTAAATTTTCAAGCGAACAATTATGTGCATAGGCGTTTAATGCTCATTGTATAGATATATATATTAACAAATTTGAGAATGTATCGAAGTATCTTAAGATACAATTAGAATGTATCGTATCGGATACAATCAGTGTTGCAGTATCTTGTATCTGTATCCCAAATACTTCTTGCCTGAGTATCTTGTATCGTATCGCGATACAATTTCAAAGTATCTTTGCCCAGCCCTGGTACTGCATATCATTCACCACTTGTTCCAAACACGGAACCTCTTTACAATCCTTAATCGTAGTGTATACTGTACTCTATATCATCTGCTTTCCGTCTGGGCACACTGCTCACCGATATTGTGCTTTTAAGACGAAAGCCTTAGATGCCTCATAAAACGTGAAAATTGACCGTCGGCGGGGTCCGGCAGCCTCGGCGTCAATACGAGTGATGCAAAAAAAACATCAGCATCACGTGATCCCGTCACCATACGACATCATCATCACGTCACAGATCGCCAAAATATATGACGTCACTACGAAGTCCCATAACATGACGTCACGTGATGACGTCAGCACATGACGTCGTCGCTTGGTCAGAGGTGAGCCGATCACGGAGGCCGTGCGAAACTAGTTGAGGTGCAGAAAGCTTGTAATGGCTTCGATCCTTGAGCTAGTGTAGAGCCATGTTATGTGCAGAAATATATTGGTAGGCGGTGGGGCCGGATCAATACATCGACTCAGAAGAAAAAGAAGATGGATCTCGCCTTCGAGTCGTCTTAGGCCAATGTATAAGGGACCCTGTGAGTTTTTTTTCTTTAACAGTGGAGCTCTAAATACTTTGGTGTCGGCAGAAAACAACAGGCGGGTATGTGCCATAGCAAGTAGGCAAGCCCCACTGTACCGAGTACAGAAAGTGCGAGCGTTGAACGAAAACTCTGCTCGGCGAAGTGGAGCACGTGAAACACGTGAAAGAGACAGAGATAGAAAGAGAAAATAGATAGAGAAACAAACAGAGGTAGATAGGGAAAGAAAGAGAGAAAGGAGAGGAAAGAAAGAGAAAGGAGAAAATTGAGAGACAAAAAGGATAGTAAGACACAGAAAGACATAGAAAGAGGAAGAGATAGAATCAGACACGAAAAAGAGAAATAGATGGCATACGGAAGAAAGCAGACATGGCGCCTCTAGTAGTCGCGCAGATGGTACTTCATCATTTTCATATAACGCATAATGACAAAACGAAGATATATACAGATGGATCATGCACTGAAGAAGCGTCAGCCTGTGCGGTTCTTATACCCGAAATACAGGAAAAGAGAATGTACAAATTATCGCACAAATCTTCATCGACGACAGCAGAATTGGTGGCTATCTTTGAAGCAGTTAAGCTTATCTGCGAGAATTCTGAGCCACGAAAGTGAGTGATATGCACGGATAGCAAACCTGCCCTTCAGCTAATCAGAAATGCGAGATCACTTTACAAAAATGGTGAAATAGCACAATATATTGCAGAAACGGTGGAATATGCCTCAGCGCAGGGTCACAACATCGTATTCCAATGGATAGCCAGTCACATTGGAATAAAGGGGAATGAAAAGGCTGACAGCCTCGCGAAGAAAGCATTGAACGAAGGACGGGATTGCGCAATCCCTGTGTCTGGGGCGGATATTCGACATTTTATAACGCAAGGAGCTAACCATTCTTCGATGGAGAAGTGGTTTGATAGCCGTAAATCATATGAATCAGTACTTTATGAAGTTGATCCACACAGAAAATTTTTCATAGCAACAGATCTCCCACGACACTTAGAGACTTTAATCCACAGACTTCGATTGGAAGTAGCCTACACAAACAGCTTCCTGCACAAGATACATCGATCCAACTCCCCGGAATGCCATTGTGGTCAAGCAGAAGAAAATGTTCGCCATAATCTTTTGGAGTGCGTTAAATACGCTAATGAAAGAGAAAAATTAAAGAAAAAATTAGCAAGTTTGGACAGACGGCCCCTCACATTAAAGAAATTACTTGGACCATGGCCTGAGATGCATCTTCAGAAAAAGGCGAACATCTTCCTGACAGATTTTTTAGTGGAGACCAGACTGGATAAGCGCCTGTGATAGACAGCCAGGGATTGATTTATATGAAATGTGTTAGTGCATATACTGATAATAGAAAAGCAAGGCGTGCGGGTGAACAGTTTATGACAGTGTGAACTGCTGCAAGCAAACTGTGTATTGGTATGATATTTGAAGTGGTTTCAGTGATTGTTCATGTTTAGGTACCGTTCAGTATTATTCTTTTTTTTTTCGCGGCATAACTTCGTGATATGGAGTAGCCGAGGCAATATGGACCTCAACCTCTCCACAGCAAAACAGTTAGAACAGAACAGAACAGAACAGATAGTAAAAACTGAGAGAAAGACCAAAAGAGAAAGAAAGAGACAGAAAAAAACTGAGAGAAAGCGAGAGAGAGAGAAAGGGAAGGAAGAGAATTAAAGATAGAAAGAGGGAGAACCAGAAAGAAATAGAAAGAGAGGAATAGAAAAAAACATAAAAAAGATGCAAGAAACCGAGAGAAAGAAAAGAAAAGAAAAAATAAAGAGAAACGAGAAAGGTCACCCAGCTGCGCTCTTCCTTCAGCCTTGGCACCACTAAAGCGAAGCTGCCATAATTTTTTTAGCCCAAAAGCACGAAAGTGTTTGATGCCGAGGTCCACCAAGACTTCAGTGACGTGTTTCCGTCACGGAAATGACGTCAAACAATACACATGATCAGATGGCAAAGAAAAACTTGAAGAAAGAAGTTTCGTCAACGGGAGTCGAACCCACGGCCTCTCTGTCCACAGCAGATGCCGGGCACGCTATTCACGCTGCCACCATCACGCACTCTGCATGCTCCACAAACGCGCCCTTTCGGTATGCCGTCTTGTAATCACCACGTGACTTGCGCTCGCATTTGCGTATGTTCTGGTTTTTTTGTCCTGCATGGCTTTTGGGCAAAAATGTCTCTATCACATGCTTCTCTGGATCCTAATAGAAACTCCTTGACTTCTAAGATAATGAGTGAAGGGTGCGGCTACGGGCTTTGAGGGGACAGAGAAACGTAAATTTGCACAAAAGAGCGCATGTTATTTCCCGCCAGGGCAAACATTGTGGCTGTCTAAGAAAAGCGCGCCTCCGGAACCTCTGCGGTCATGGCCACCCTCAGCGTCGAGTTTGCTTCGTGCTTGGAGCTTAACAGCCTGCTTTAACAAGGTCTTTCATATGTTATTCGCTCGTTCGAGTACTGCACGTTCGGCTGGAAAGCAATCGTCTATATAACCGCGGCCAGCTAGTCTGCGAAGGCCGCATGGCGATGGTTGGCCTTCGCTGCGTAGTTTCAGAATTCGCAGTTTCTGATCGTTCGATGCGTAGCTCAGAATACCGCAGTAGGTCAGGATTTTTTTGCTATGGTTATTTTCTTCTTTTATCACCTTCGTCAGCGAGGTGCCCCTACTACCAACCACGATGTCCTGCCATAGTCTATGCATGGTGGTGACGTGTGGGACCATGCTACAAGCGCTGTAATGTGTGTAGCACAAGAATTAACGTGAAGTATATGTATGTGTACGTAGTCTATTAAATTCCATGCCTGTTTCTTTTCTTCCAGCATCACTCTCTGTATACTCATGCGTGGCTAAACAACTCTCCCTCCTTGTCCTTTGCTGACCAATGTTCAGACGTTAACCGCAACGCAAGAAGTTGCAGGCAAGTCAGCAACACATCTTTTTGTGCCTGTTCTTTCACCATTGTTGCTACAACATAGCAAGCAATCGGTACTTCTCCATGGCAGCCAATAACGAAATTAAAAAAAAAAAAGCTCACGGCGTCCCTTATGCATTTTCCTAAGACGCCTCGAAGGCACAACCCATCTTCTTCTTTTTTTTTCGCAGTAGATCCTCCCTCACCCCCTTTCGAAAGTTTTCTGTGCATAACGTGGTTTGGCACTGCCTCCAGGATCGCAGGCATTGCAATCTTCCTGCACCTCACCCGGTTTTGCGTTGCCTCCGTGATCGGCCCACCCCGGCCGCGGCGGCCGCATTTCGATGAAGGCGAAATTCTTGAGACCCGTGTACTTACATTTAGGTGAACGTTAAAGAACACCAGATGATCAAATTTTACGGAGACCTACACTACAGTGCCCCTCATAATCGTATCGTGGTTTTAGGACGTACAACCCCAAAATTCTCATTATCATCGGCTCACCTTTGACCAAGCGACGATGTCGTGTGGTGATGTCAACATGTGACGTCACGTAATGCGACGTCATGGTGACGTCAGAAATTTTCGCAATCTGTGACGTCGGGATGACGTCATCACTTCATGATGATGTTTGCATCACTCGTGTTGAAGCCGACGCCGACGGTCAATTTTCGCATTTCATGAGGCATCTAAAGCTTTCGCATTCAAAATGAATGAAAACAATTTATTACGTAATATGGTATTTTCGACCTTCAAGTAAATTGCAAAGACCACGGGAATTCTCATTTTTGTGTTGTTCCTGCGAAAAGAACAGCAATAAAGTAGTGTTACAGGAAATAGTGCGACCTTTATTCACCCTCCACGTTTCCGAAAAAAAATTCGAAACCCGTACAGTGACATGCATATTGAAAAAGAAATATGCTTGAAGTAATGCGCTGTTCAGCACTCAATCTTCGTTGTAACTTCAAGTGCGCCTTCTTTATCCGACAAGCCCACCACATCATCCTGAGACCCACAAGAGAAAACTGCATCGTGCAGGGATGCCCTGTGTCTGACAGCCTCGTAAACGCTGCCCAGTCGTTCAAGTGCACTGAATACAATATCAATTCCATCATAATTCTCTCCGCTCCATCATAACTCTTCTTGAGTCGTTTGCAACTCGGGCTCGATGCAAGAGCGCAGAAATGTCACACACAGCGTCTCTGCATTCGATATTGAAACAAAGATTTAACACAGTCCCATACCCGACTTTTTCTTCAGCTTCCCACGCTCAACACTCACTTCACAATTCTCGGTCGTAATGGACCGCTCCGTCGCGCTTGATGTGTCAGTGAATATTTGCTTTTTCAGGCGATCAAATTCTCATTATTCATAATTACATACAAAAAAGTTATATGGCGGCAGAGCCAAATAATCTATCTTAGATTTGTTTGGGGAGAACTATCTATTGAGCAACTGTTACGTCAGGACCTCCAGCACAAAGAGGGTGCAGGATTTAGCTGGCAAAAGGGCAAAACCTTAGAAGCCCTATCAAACGCGAAAATCGACCGTCGGCGGCATCAGTGCGAGTGATGCAAGAAAACATCACTATGTAATGACGCCACCATAAGACGTCACAGATCGCCGAAACTGGTGATGTCGTCATGACGTCACGTGATGATGTCATCACATGACGTTGTCGTTTTGTCGAAGGTGGGCCGATCCCGGAGGCAATGCAAAACCACGCGAGATGCAGAAGACTTTCAATGCCGGCGATCCTGAAGGCAGTGCAAACCTACCTAAGGTGCAGAAAGATTTCGGGGGTGATCGGTACAATCGACTGAGGCGAAGAAGAAGAAGAAGATGTCTCTCGCCTTCGAGTCGTCACAGGCGTCTGCATAAGAAAGCGTGTGAGTTTTTTAGTTTTGATATGTATGCACAATGACGCAAGGACAGAGGAAATAGTGAGGGAACAGGCTAACAGCCTAGAGGGGCACAACGCCTGCATACCCTTAAGGGGTGTGGGTATTAAAGTGCATAAAACGAAGATAAGAAAACGAGTGACGAAGACTGGGGCAAGAACAGGTAGGAACGCTGAAGATGCCTATGAATGGGAGCCTAGATCGGCTTTGTTCACGAAAGTTAGTAGCGCAAAAGACCATTGTAGCAGAAGCCAACAAACAATAAAAATTGAATTTGAAAATTCCTACGTTAATTTCAATGCCTCAGTCAACACGTTTAAAAAAAAGAAGAAGTGACTCCCTGATGAGTGAGTGAGTGAATAAACTTTATTAAAAGTCCGGGCGAGCCGGAGGGAAGAGGGGATTAACCCCTGTCCCGTTCCACTCACCGTCGATGATGATGGCGTGAGAGTGATCTTCTTTACCTGATTATGACTGTTTCGTATCCTTCTTTTCCTTCATTTGGCTTGCTTTGCAGCATTTCAGTAGATCACTTCTCATAGCCTTCATCAATTACTGTTTCATTTATCATTCGTTTTGTTTTTTCGTGCCGTGTTTACTAAGTTCTCATATTAATTTAGTTCTCATATTATTACGTTCTCATATTAATTTTAGTGCCTCGTTCCGAGTGTTCAAATCAGATGTACGTGATTATTTGATGAAGCCATAAATATTTCCTTTGCTAAAAACTAAATGATATTTCATGTTCTGTGCGTCATACAGAAAAAGTGTTCCGATGTTCAGTTGTATATAGTATAGTGACTGTTATATTTTCCTTGTATTATGCTGTTTGCTTTCGCTTACAAGTGTACACCTGCGTGAAATCCACTGCATGTGCTGCCCTCTGTAGCCCCCAGGTCCCGTCAAGCTGTTTCGCACAGCTTTTTGCCTGGGGGGACCCCCAAGAAGTGTGTTGGAAATAAAGTGGATTCCGATTCTGATTCTGATATAGTCTCCATTATGCACGCTGTACCTATTCTCAAAGAAGTTCATCTCTTTGTTGCTCTTCATGGTATCTGTATTCGTTCCCCGTTATTGGAATTATGTGAAATACGCTGCCTCTTCCTCTGTGCAGGTCCCCAGGTCCTCGGCACGGAAAGCTTTGAAAGCGCTGTCGCGCTTTTTGCGCACAACTAGTCTCATAGACAGACTTTAAGCAGTGTCGTTTATGGTATTTCGTACTATTGTTCTTCTTCTTTTCTCTTCTTTTGTAACATCTCCTTTCTATTACCTTTCACTCCCCCTTCCCCTTTCCCCTGCACAGGGTAGCCAGCCGGTCTGAGAACTGGCTAACCTCCCTGTCTTTCCGTTTTTCTCCTCCTCCTCCTCCTCCTCCAGGTTTCGTCAATCTGTCTGCGACAGCTTTTTTTTTTTTTTTTTGCCTGGGGAACCCCCAACCTGCGTGCTGGAAATAAAGTGGATTCTCATCCTTATTCTAATAAGCTTCTAAGAAGGAGCGCACTGCATGCTATAAGGCCCAAGTCAGACTTTAGTTGCAACAGAGAGTAAGTATGATGACTGATATCCTGATATCTTTGTCTATGCAATCAACTGTACAGGCACAGACACATAACGCGCATTCAAATATCAAAACGAGGTACCTTTCCTTCTTATCTCCAATTTCTCACCCTCTAAAGGTTCGATAAAATGAAATAAATTATTCGTGCTTGGTCTCTGTTTCTTGTTCTTCTAACTCGTTTTACATGGATATGTAATCATTAGTCTATGATATATTGTCGCTTGGCGCGCACTTTAAAAAGACCGCTTATAGCAAACCACGAAAGCCTATACCTTAATAATAATAATAATATCTGGGGTTTAACGGTCCCAAAACCACGATATGATTATAGAGACGCCGTAGTGGAGGGCTCCGGAAATTTCGACCACCTGGGGTTCTTTAACGTGCACCTAAATCTAAGTACACGGGCCTCAAACATTTTCGCCTCCATCGAAAATGCAGCCGCCGCGGCCGGGATTCGATCCCGCGACCTTCGGGTCAGCAGTCGAGCGCCATAACCACTAGACAAAGCCTATACCTTCCCGAAACATTTTTAGGTGAACTTTCTAAACCAAACGCCACTATAATGTTGGTAACTGCGCGTAACGCTCAAACCAATGATGAAAGCTGTTCCACAGTGTAAATTCATGATATCCAAAGTATTATGATTTAAATAGTAAAGAAGTCCATAATTATGCATGAATAAGAAAAAGGGAATGTTGTTCGCAGTCCACTTCAAAATCCAAAAGTGATGCCTTTATTCCATGACATTTGATTACATTACCAAGAGTTTTTAGATTTGATATTGTTGTTTAATCGCCAATATATCAACAAGCAAGGTGATAGAATCGTAGGAAAGGTCCCGATGACATATTTTGAGTAATTTAGACGTAAAGCCAATACCTTTTTTTCTGCGACGATATAGATAGCCTGCAAAACATGCTAAATAATTTGTGTCGGCCCGCTCACCAGCACCATCCAGTTATCAAATGTCGGAGACAAAAATCGGTTTGAAGCCACAAGTACGAAGTCTAGTCAAACTGATTAACCGCCCGTCATTCATAGATTGCATGGACACCGATACTTGCAGCTTCCGTAGACACTGGAGCCACGGATTTTTTTTTTTTTTAAGTATTCTCTTCTAAGAAACTGCCATGGTACTTGCTATACCAAACAGCCCTCCAGTTGGACAGAAACGCTTGAAATAAGTTCAACGTGACAACAGGTAAACGGGCCTGCAGAACTGGTACCGGCCTGGTTGTCCGTGTTTTTGAACATTGTTAGTTAAATCAACAATTGTTTCCTGTAATATACTATAGGTATCTGATGACCAAAGACGCGATGCAGCTTTACTGTGCCGCATGTGGTTGGGCGTGGCATTTACGAATGCGTATTCGTGTCTCACTGGAATGGCCAGCAGTGCGGCATGCAACATTTGCGCCTGCGAGGAGACGCTTGAACACATTCTATGCCACTGCCCATCATACCAAGCTCAACGACGTAGTATGGAAGTCAAGCTCCGTCACCTGGACTCACGACCGCTGACAGAAAAGAAGATCTTGGGACCTTGGCCTACGGTCTCGCATATGCGCAAGGCCACGAAAGCCTCTTGTGCTTCTTGAGGACCACCGGACTTCACGAGCGCCTGTGAACTAACAGCTGCGAGTTCGTGTTGTGTAGTTCATCCATCCCTTTCTTACTCTTCTTCTTTCTTATTTACCCTTTCCTTTCTATTATTCCCCCTTCCCCCACCCCAAGTGTAGGGTAGCCAACCGAGCCAAAGCTTGGTTAACCTCCTTGCCTTTCCTCTTCGTATCTCCCTCTCTCTCTTTCTCTGATGACCAGTGGTCAAACAAGGGAAAAAAATTATCCTTGTGAAGACGTTTCGGCAATAACTCTTCCTCTGAACCTATATGTCTCTGTGCATCTATCACGCTTAAAACGCACTGTGATAACAATACGTTGTACCTGCTAGTTCCTACAAATCCAGATTACATAAATTCTGTGTGTGTTGATTCATTCAGGCTTGATATTTCATGATGATGCATTGGGATCCTTGTCGAGTCGATGTCAAAGGCTCTGCATTGCATATTTTTTTTTCGCAGTTAAAACACTGTCAGGATGGCTGAGAACTACCTAGTAGAATAGCACAACGTTATTTGAAGCATCAGCAGTACGTCACATGCGGAAATGATGTGTACGCACGACTCACAACAAAATTCCACTGGCAAATCAACAAGAAAAAATAAAGCGTTTGCACTTATACGAGATGACATACAATAGCGGGAGTGCGTCTCAATGGGGAATCCCCTGAATAACGTGTGCGTACACGGAGTCAACATTGAGCGAAAGGAATATTCTAGCTGCAAAACACGTAAGGAACGAGGATGTTATTCTTGGCGTATTCGTAATTGACGCTCCTTGCTAGTCACGGAACATTTGACCCTGGGGCGCCGGCTTTCTTCGCCGTAAGCCTCCAGGTGCTTGCTTAGCCGTCGCGTACTTTGAAAAACACCATCTATCGCGAAGCGATAGCCCTCCTCTGTAACTCCAGTACAAGCACTCAACGCATTTAATGTCTTATTATAGCATTTGGTCACGCAGCAAGTACTCGTTTACCTATTCACTGTGAATACGTGTGGGCCGGATTTTACATATATTCGCATGCTCGGAAGGAGCAAGAATACCGTGGCGCGTGGACTAATTGGAGGCCTATTTTATCAATGTGGAACGAGATGTTTGTATCAGTGGTAGGTCAGTCATCGTGCGTAGAGCAGAAGTACAATTTTTAGAGTATGAGTGCAAATAAACGCGTGGTTGTACCTGATTGTTCTGCGCAAATTTACCTGCACACCTCGCAGCATTGTATAAAAGGGAACCTTTCTTCAAACAAATTTAGTTGCAAGTTGACGCTCTTTCCTGCCCCTGTTGTTTACGCTGCTTGTGTTGCCTTTTTACCTGTTGCACAGGACGAACCAATCAGCTCAACAACATCTTTTATTTGTTGAAAAAGTGGTGCCATTTGGCTTCAACGATTTTGTTTGGCGACTTTTGTTTAACAGGGCACTGAAGATTGGACAGGTTGGATTGGATTGGATTGGACTGGATTGGACATGTTGGTTGGATTAGATTGGTTTAGTTGCTTTTGTGAAATACCCTTCTAAATATAGAAATAGCTCTCTTTATGTGATAGGAAGCTTGCTCAGCCAGAGAATACGGAAACACTGAAGATTAGAGGTGGTGTTTCCTTCCAGTTCCGGCATAGCCTCAAAGTTTCATACAAGATTCTGACAGAATCTCTTCAGGACCAGGTGCACTTTAACGTCGAAAGTTGATGCGTGTGTTAATTTCTAACGAAGCCATAAACTAATATTATCATGTTACAGGAGTTTACATTGCGTAACAACAACGCAAGTATATAAAAAGGTACACCTATAGGCGTCGGTGGCTTCGCACCGATGTTCAAGCAATTCAATTTTGGCGCAAGAATCAAGCAATCAAACTTGGGTTTTCTATTTGAAGAATTGACCTGTTTAACTACAAAAGAGGAAAACCAACTCTTCGGGGAATGTTTGGGACACCCAAAAGCGCATTGTACTTGTCGCTATCCCTCACCTGCGCGTACAAGAAGTCCGCAAGGGCGGACCGCGGACATGTAGCCTCCCACGTACGTCGCGCCATGTCCGGGAAATGCAGGTCACATAGAAGGTCAACGTGAATCTATGACAGGTCACCGCTACGCAAAGACGGGGAGAACTAATGCACTGATTGTGCGAGCAGGGCGAGAAAGAAAGTTGTGAGGATACGATCAGTGCCATGTGTCGCATAAACAGTGAAACAACAAAAGCAGCCAACATAGTGTTCCTGTTTACGCGGACGCTAAACAACTGCCGCCCCTAGCGCAATCCGGCACGCAAGAACGCCACCGGCCGTTGATACCGTTGTTCCGTGCATGGCTGGGCGTGCAGGCTCGTCAAAATAAAGCTAGGGTATTGCCTACAGGCCAGCTATATAGGTTATAACATGATAACATCAGAGCGCACGTTCATAAGACCGCCCGTCTGTGTCAAGTTTAGGAAGAAATCGCCGCTTTTTTTACTCTAGTATTTCAGGAAAAGCTTCGTTCACTCGGGTTTGGAACCACGTTAGTTTCGGAGCTTCGGGTTAGTAACAACAGTTGAACTCTATGGGCGCCTGCCGGCGAATGAAAATTTCTTCGTTAGATCGAGAACTTCGTAAAATCGGGTTTCGTTAGAAAGAGTTTTCGCTCTATTTGTATCGTAATTCTAACTACTGTGGTTTTAATCTCGAGGTCGTCGAAATAAAGTATCCGAAGTGTTTGACATTTGATTTGCCTACATTTACACACTGCAAAACGAAGGAAACAGGCAGGGAGCGGGCTTCAGTAGACCCAAGATCTCAGGCATTTGCATGCAGTGAGATGTGTGTCCTCATCATTATCATCATCATCGCCATCCTGACTACGCCCACTGTAGGGCAAGAGCCTCTCCCATGTTCCTCCAGTTAATTTGGTCCTGTGATTGCATCCGCCACGTTATCCCCTCAAACTTCTTAATCTCATCTGCCCACCTAAATTTCCTGTCTCCCCTTTCGCGCACTTGCCCTCTTTCGGAATCCAGAATGTTACTCTTAATGACCAGCGGTTACCTTGCCTTCGCGCTACATGCCCTGCCTATGCCCATTCCTTCTTCTTGAAATGGGTGTCCCCGTGGTTGAAAGGCATGAAGTGAAAAAAAGAAACATAAGCCTAAAAGCAGGATCTCAGGAGCAACTCTTCCGCGATAAAGATCCAAACAAACTGATGGCGTACTCGAGTCAGGAGCTGAAGTTCCGAAACATGCTCCGTGCCATCTCTCAGTGACCTCCTTGCGAAGTTGCAATATCACTGTCATGGATCTTCATCGTAGAGGTGTACACCCGGTATACTCGAGAAAGGCAAACACCACTCGAAAGGCGTGATATACGAGTGGCGCCCGGTATCACATGCTTTCCTTATCACCCCTTCGCAAGCTGCCGACCGCCTAGTAGCGTGACATTAAGAGGTTCCTAGAGATATCAAAGCAAGGACGGCTATCGCCAGCCCCGATCGCTCATATCAGAAATACATTTCACCCCCCGCCCTGCCTTTCGAGAGATTGATCCGATGTGCCGTTGCTGGCGGAGTAGCTTTTATCAAATCCTTTGCCTTCTGAATCGGAATGGGTGATAGTGCTGCTCGCAACCATTGCGGCTGCGAACAAACTGTCGAATACGTTCTTTGCCGCTGTCCTCGCTACAGCGAGCACAGAGTGCCGCTAACGGCCATGCTGGCCCGACTCTTTCTGGCTCGACTCTTTCCTTGAGCACAATGAAGAGGCCTCTTGTCAAACTGATAGCCACGAATAACAACCGGAGTACACGGGTAGCATAGTTAACATGCGTGTATGTAACATTGCATGTCATTGACGTTACGTCTTACCATTCCGTTCCTCATTGGACTACCTTACTTTCAACGTCTCCTTGGCCTGGTCACGTAATGATTGTTCTCAATAGCAATATTGAGGATTGTACGGGCCAAGACCATGATATGATTACGAGGCACGCTGTGGTGGAGGGAAATTTGGACATTTTGTGTTGATTAACGTGCACCGACATTGCACAGTACACAGACCCCTAGCATTTCGCTTGCACTGAAATGCGACCGCCGCAGCAGGGTTCGAACCAGCGACTTTCAGGTCAAAAGCCGAGCACCGTAATCACTGTGCCGCCGAGGCGGACTTGTGATCGTTCTCGTCCGTCTCTGTGCTAGTTTTAATGCAACTGATGTTTACATATCAGAAGAGTCGCATTTAGTCTTTTCAGAGCGATGTGGTGATTGTGGACACGAGATTATGGCACCAGAATTACCCGAGAATTGAACCACGTTCAGAGTGTCGGTATCCGGGTTGATGACATGTGTAATGTGAGTCTGTGACTCATACTGTTATTTTCATGCTTGTTATTTTCAACTTGTATTTTCATCTCTTTCTACTTTGCATAGCCGCGCACTAGCCATCAAATTTACCGTATATGCTTCCAACCCAACAGGTTCGCATGATCATGTGAAATCCAAATGAAATATCCTGTATATTTCATGCATCACGAGGGCATGTCAATTTTTATTTCGACCTCTAGCAGACCACGGAATGTCACATTTGGGTATCTTATGTCAAAAACTGTTGTTCTCATATACCATCCCAGGCATGAGAGTTGCCATGACTGAGCACAATGTATTCCCGTATTATACAACACGTATTTCCACATACAGCATTGGGGGACATGTCACGCCTCATTAGACATGTATGATCGTACAATGTGAGATCTCCTTACTTTCATAAAGATTATTGGACCTGACGCATTTGTGTTTTCATTAAGGGTCTATTTCAGAGTCCGGGGCGACGTACCCACATATGATGTTTCTTATTTAATTGTGAAACGACGTAGTGTATCAGCTGATAATTCCAGAATCTCTCGTAGATGCACAAGTCATCGGGTAGGCTCACGCATCCGGTTATTTTTTCCAGTTACGAATATCTCTTTCTCCTGCATCTTGCTGTTGAGGCATCCAGGCTCGGTTTCGTGATTTCCAGAAGAAAAGGTCGCAAAATAATCAAAGCGCGATCAGCGAGTGTACCCGTGTCTAATGCCGCGTTTAAAGAGCAAGCGGTGAAGAGCGGAAGGAATGAACGCTATCTTTTCAGAGATTTCGCAACCTTAGCAAGCGCATCCTCTCACAAATAGCGTTCTTGTTTGTATTCTCAACGCAACTTTGCGGGAGAGTTCATTTGAACATCATACTAAAATTAACTCTTTTCCCTTCTGGCATCACCTCAACTTCCTAAACTGCACCGTACGAAGAAAAAAAAATGAACGATTTGGGCTCTAATGTGGGCAAGATTTGCAAATGAATGGTGCCCGGATGATTTATTGACGTCACAATTTGCGTCACACCCAAGGGCAGGCATCTACCATTGCGACCCGAGTGCCACCTTACATCACGGCTCGTCTTGTCTAAAAAAGGCCGAAGCGTCGTGAGAAATATTACTTTGGTTTCCACGTTCTTATTGACGCTAATGCATTTATTTTTTCGTGTTTTTCTTTATTTTTATATTGCGCTTGAGAAACAAAACCATTTCTTCGAACACGGAGTGAAGTCATGAAGAAATATTTGATTGCTGCTGACTTCCGAATCGATGAAGCGTGATTTAGGAAGCTTAAGAGTGAGTTTTATAAAAGCGTAATAAGTGAGAATTCTCCGCGTTTGTAGAGACATAATCAGATTTCAGCGATTGATTAATGAACTGCGCCTCTCACAGGTCTTAAGGAGCTCAGTTCTTCTTTTTTAAACTTCATTATGTCGAAGAAGAAGATGCTTTTGTTTTCGTCTGCAGAATAATCTTCCAAAATCACCCTCGTTTAGACTCGTCGGCGTCAGGCTTAAAACGCCAGGTCTATTTTTCATACGGCAGTTCGTAGGGTTGCATTCGTCAGCTGAGTTTCTAAAGCCAGCTCGGGCTGGGTTCACGACCTGCATATTAGCCTCTTTGATTTCTTAGGGAAAAAAAGTAATGACAAACTACATTTATCGGGTTGACTAACTAATCAAGCAAAATTATCATTAAGAATCCGCGCATTCTCTAGCCTGAAAGAGAGGACTAAGAAATTATCCCGCGCCATAATAAATCGGGTGACATTCAATTAGATTTCGGCTTGAACAGGGAGCAGCCACCTTCACAATAAAAACAGCAGCACGGTTCGATCTCCGCTTTAAAGATACTATTTTTGTGGAAAGCAATATACGCTTAATTGACCGTGCACTCGCCGTTCGTGGCTCAGCGGCAGTGGCGTTTGGGCTGCTGAGCAAGAGGACGCGGGTTCGATGTCCGGCCTCTGGGGTCGCAATTCAATGGAAACGAAGTGCAAGAACGCCCATGCACTTGGCTTTACGCGCGCGCCAAAGAATCCTTCCCCCCCCCCCCCCCCCCCCCCCCGAGAGGTAAAATAGTCCGGATTCGGCCATTACTGCGAGCGTCATAATGATGTCGGGTTTTGGTGCATAAGAAGCACGAGATTTAGCTGAGTTTTTCGGTGGCCATCAATCCAGCTTCGTCGCGGCAGTACAGTAAAAGCACCGCTTTAAAAAAAAAGAAAACGTGACATCTAGTTGAACAGCCGGACTCTCGGCTGAGGTACTAAGTCGCCGTAAGTGGTTTCAGTTATAGTTGCGCTGCTGCTACCGCGGCAACGTAATTTACAAGTACTGGAAAAAAATCGTTTTTTTCTATTCAGTGTTCCTTTAAACATAGGCGTGTGCTGGGTTCTCTATTAGGGAGGGGGCAAGTTTTACCTCAGCGCACCCTCCCCTCCCACCTATGGTCGAGTCCACAAGAAAACGAACTCCGCAATGGATGCAAAAATGAAAATGAAGCGATGACGCACTTTTCACAAAGGGCTGACATTGGTCCCCGGTAAAGGTGGGAAGTGAACGGCTCTTTGAATGCAACATCACGAGTTATTGGTCGTCATTATCGTAAAAAAAATTACTTCCGTGACCGTAATTCTGCGCATTAAAATATTACGTGGAAGGTCCGACTGGGTAAATATATGGGGCAGAATTGGCGTCCCCTTTTAGAGAATTAGCCCCCCTCCGCTCCCCCACCCCGCTCGTGCACAGGCTATACCTTTAAATAGAAATATGAATAGAAAACACTGTGCTTCGAGTGCCATATTTATGCTCCATCAACTAGCGTTATTAAACAGATACGTCGCGGGTGTTTTTCGACACATGGTGCGACGCAACTCTTTCGGCGAAATTTTTCGTAAAATATGACGACAATAACGCGCCCAAGCTGCTTTCACGCAGGCTCGAATTCGCCCAACTTAAGATCCGCAGTGAATGTGTTAAGCAACCTATTTTATGTCGGTTTCGAAAATGACTGCAAGCGCGCAAGATACACAACAGGGTACCAGGTGACCGAGAATACTATGGATCCTTCCAGGTGCGCTACAGAGTCTTTAAAGCTTGACTTTTCATGCTTTTAGCGTGGGCATTGGTGGTGGTGGTGGGGTTGACGTTGTTGCTGCAGGTGGTTTTAGCCTGGCAGACCTGGCCGGCAGTTGCTTCGTCCGAGCGTCTCTTCACGGCTTCATATTTACCAAGTGTCATTTAAGCCAGTCTCTACGAGACTTATATATATATATATATATATATATATATATATATATATATATATATATATATATATATATGTGTGTGTGTGTGTGTGTGACGCATGAAGCCAGTCAGGTAGAAGCCGACGAGGAGGAAGTGGCGCGTGAATAGAAAAAAGTATGGCGTATGAGCCACGGCCCGTCTCTCATTCATAACGTCACACAAGTCGACAGG
Source organism: Rhipicephalus sanguineus (assembly GCF_013339695.2). Classification (NCBI taxonomy): domain Eukaryota; kingdom Metazoa; phylum Arthropoda; class Arachnida; order Ixodida; family Ixodidae; genus Rhipicephalus; species Rhipicephalus sanguineus. Next base: position 32,832,417 of record NC_051183.1, on the reverse strand, counting down.
ATGAAGACCTGGCAGCCACTTCATCGCCCACGCATCATTGACGAAGTTCTGAACAAGACGCCGTGACCATACATGGACCACCGAAGCACATCCTAACAACATACAGTGACCAGCATCATGGCGGCATCATCGGTGGACCTTGACATCCCCAAGTACGCCGGATCAGCGGACGATAGACCCGTGGAGGATTGGTTCAACCTCCTTCGAACGCCACGCTTCCGCTGCATCATGGTCGGAACGGAAGATGGTCGCCAACTTTAAACGACTACGTCACCGGTGAGGCTTTCAAATTTTACCTCACACACATCTTTCAGAACGAAGAATCTTGGAAGAAAATCAAAGAAGAAATGATCGTTCGCTTTAAAAGATACCATGAAGACTCGCCTATTACCCACCAACTCAGGACATTTCAACTCTGTCGTCGCAGTAACAAGCATTCCCTTCGTAGCTACCATCATAGTCAAACGACGATGAGCAGACCTTTGAATTTCCAAGCAACAAGTTAAAGCATTCGTTCACTAAAAGACATCCAGGTCCTTTACCTCAAAGACCCAGCTTTCCACCAGGTTTCCCTTGTGCAGAGAAATCGGCCTTTTCTCAGCCGTCACAGCATTATAGCACTCGAGGTGTTACTGACCTACCCGATGCACGTGGTTCCTCACCTCGCATCCGTGGCCCGCCACCTGGTTTTCCGTCGCTTGGCTATTCGATTGCTCATAATGTCCACTGCCCGCCTCACAAGCACGCTGAGGTTAGGATGGAGCAGCTGACGCATCGGGAAAATACCCAGTCACGCCAGGACGAGTCCAAGAGGGGTTTTTCGCCACAAGGTTTTAATTCAACACTTACGCAGTGTTACCAGCATTCGCAACCGGAACCTAAACGAGGCATCTCTGCTGCGGTATCGTCATCTAATGCTCACCTACTTGAAAGGAGAAGCAATGTTGAGTCACCCTCACGATTGATCGGTGCACACGTACTCGAGAGTCGAAGCAACTCCCATGAATCAGATGCATCGTACCTCGCACGCTGCCAAGTGCCAGAAGCATTTGTAGTGAACGGCGTCGTAGAACCCTGTGAAGAGCTTTCTAATCATTCTGACATACCATCATCAATGCCCGACACGCCAAGCATTAGCCCTTTGTGCACCAACGACCCATTCAATACTGCATTAACTCACGACGAGAAGGAAAGTCATGTTCTGAAAAGAATGCCACATCCGCAACATCGGCCGCAACATCAACGAGACAAGCCCAAGCAAATCGGCCACGTTAAGCGACATGTTGTCCGACGAGGACAACTAAAGACATCGAAACAACGCTCACGGATTAAAGGAAGACGTTTACAAGCAAGTCACTTGAAGCAAACGACAAATTCAAGGTGTCAAGACAAACAAGACACCACATGCAAGACATTTTCGCAAGAGGGAAAGTCAAGCAAGTGTTCTCCAGCACAGATCACGATTCAGCCTACGACCAAAGCGACTGAGACAAAAGGACACAAAACGACGACAAAGACGCCAAAACCACACCTTCTATTCCGGAAGGAAACGGTCATCGCCCCATCAGCCTCGGTCAACGAACACGCAAATTGCACGCACTGCATGGGTACCATCACGGCAAAGGATGCAACGCACACGTCACCCGATGTGCCGAGGCTACAAGGTACCCCACCGTTCGTTTCTCACACGAGATCAAGCTGTGTTATCAGTGTCCATGTGCAGAATATGCTTATGTCATCCAATGCGCAACAGCCAGCCTCGACCACCAGAGCTCTCCTAGATATAACCGGACTGCTGCCCACCCTGAATATTTTTTCTGCGAGTTTAGGGACATCTATTGGGACATGGAACTATCTGAATGTTTGGACATTTTTCCACTATGCGAGTCTCCCTGTTGCCTTGTAACTCTCGCATTCTTTCGGGGGGAGGGGGAATCATGTGACGCATGAAGCCAGTCAGGTAGAAGCCGACGAGGAGGAAGTGGCGCGTGAATAGAAAAAAGTATGGCGTATGAGCCACGGCCCGTCTCTCATTCATAACGTCACATATATATATATATATATATATATATATATATATATATATATATATATATATATATATATATATATATATATATATATATATATATATATATATATATATATATATATATTGGCGAAGTAGCACCCCTTACTTTAAACGTCCTTGCGAAAGTGCAGGACGATCCCGTTCGCGTTCCGCCGTACATGAGCAACTTGAAATCCTTGGGGAAACTTTTTCATTTTTGTTTGAGCTCGTTTGCTTGTTTGTATTACTTTCGCGGGCTTTAAAATAATCACCAGTACCCCTTTTAAAACAAAGTTCTTCCAGCAGAATATGTTCCACGCTGTGAGCTTCAGCCATGCTGAACTTAAACACGCCGCCTCCGCGCATGTAAACATTAAGGACGTCTGAACACACGCTTCTGTGTATCACATTGCAGTGGGACACCTTAAATAGTTGTTTGCTTGTTTTTATTTATTTTTTTTGTCTGACGCCCACCACGAGTCTGTGCCAGTGTTCGTAAAAGTTTTGTGTTGAACGAAAAAGGTCGCTCTAAAAATAAGCTGTTTCGCAGTGTCAGAGACATGTCAGTTTTCTTTAGTTTTAACTTTTTTTTTCACTGCACTCTAACGCGGAAATTTAACGTGCCCATTTCACCATTCACACGGTCTTCATGCTGCACATTTGTCGTACTGCAATAATTGTGATGTTATCATACGGAAGACGTGCAAACGTAGACACGAGTACGAACGAAAAGGGAGGCTTCAAACGCTAAACTTATAGTTTGGTCGCATAATGGGGGAGGGAGAAAAACACCAGGCCTGCGCGGAAAGCGCAGCATTGTCGCAGTGACAGCTGGAAGAGCGGCCTTTCTAGAGCCCGTTGTAAACTCTCTTAGGACAACTCATACAAGTACACATGCAAGGTACCCACTGCGCCATGAACCAACTTTTGTGAAGCAAGGAAGCACCCACCATGCCATTATTCGCCTTTCTGCGGCGAGGCGAGGTACCCGCTACACATCTGTAAGGCACTATGTGCGCTTTGTTGATGCTGTGGCTTATTATGAAGAGTTATGGCTGAGCACTTTGTAGTGGGTGGGAAACTTTAAGCGACGCGCTCGTTGCGCAATTCACATTTTGTGAAGCCAGGTAGTTATTTTACTCTGCTACCACGCTGTATTACATACGTTAACACGATTCTTTGCCCGACACGACGCCTGTATAGGGTCTCTTTGCGAAGGAGTTTCAAGCACCGCCATGGCTCTAAGGTTATGTCATTATTAGTTATTCTGCGGAGAAGCGTCGTAGGCTGGCGAAAAATGTTGGGGGAGGGGGACACAAAATAAATGTGTTACTTGCTTGAAAGCGCGGAACAACGAAAACAATGTCACATCCAATGGATGCGCTACCAAAATAAAAGTGGTGAAGAGTATTGACCGTATTCTGCCGCAGGCAGTTTGTAGTATTTGCCCGAGGAAAATCTTAATGGATGGATGGAAGAACTTTATTGTTTGTCCGGCAGATTAACGGCCCGGGCTCAGGTCTCCCATGTCGGGACGTCAAGGCCTGGACAGCAAATTTTTCCGTTATTTTTGATAACAAGAGATCAGTTACGGAAAACGTTTGCAGGAAGATCATTGGGTGCCCTGAACGATGCGGCTGAACGAATTTACTTGCTAAAGTTTTTTTTTTGTTATACAGCATTATGAGATAATTACTAGTGAATAAACTACTTAAAAATCACTAGTCAATGAACTAAATCTTAAAGTTCTCGCACCTTTCTTCCTGAAATGTTGTAGCGGGTTCGTGTAGAAACACCTCCAAAAAAAAAAAAAAAAAGCTTCCGAAAAAAGTAGTCTTTGTCATGTATGATTCTTGAATGAAAACGTCGCTGTTCAGCTTCCTTATGAGATCAGTTAACATATAGAAAATGGTGCCAACTATCCGAGGAGGCGGGCGACACCCACTGCGGCAATCCACTTGGTTTGGCGTTCGGCTGCCAAGCCTGAAGTCCTGCATTCGGTGCCGGCCGGTGCGGCTGTGCGTATTTAGATTAGGGCGAAATGGAACAACATACGTCCATTCAGACGTAGGCGCACTTTAAAGCGACTGGTGTAGTCGAAATTATTCCGAACTGGCTCTCTAAGACGCGGCGACGCGTAACCGGAATGTCGTTCCGGCATGCGAGATCCCAGAGTGTTCGAGACCTGTAATGAAGTACTCAGGCAAATGCGCACCATGGTCATACTATAAAGCGAATGCGTATTTCTCATTTCTTTAACTGCCATGATTTAAGAACGTACCTGACTCCAAGTTATGTCTAACTTCACCTTGAGAACGCAACGGCGGCGCATGCCTGACTTTTCGTTGCTTTGGGAAATGCGATGTTAAGTCTACGTCCCGCCAAGGGGCCTCCGAATCTAAATAAACTCTTGTTAAACGAAGTACATGCCGGAATCAGTGCTAAGCTTAGTGGTAAGTACGCATGCAGAAAGCACCGAGTTTGGGGGAATTTAAAGCAGCTGAACAGGCGTGCTAAACAACATGCACTAAACGTGTTGTACATATAAATGAAATTTTTTTTTTTTCTTGGAAAGCGCACTCTTGAAATCTACGGTCGGCTTCAATAGTTTAGGACAACTATAGGTTTGAGAAAACCTTGAATTTCCCGAGCAATTTGCGAGTGCATTCGGTTAAACTGCACTATACATACCGTTAGAGCGTTTTATAACATGCCGGAAATGGAAATTCAAGTCTGCCTGGCGAAGCAGTGGGGAATATTCTACATTCTTCTCGTATCTCCTGGTGCGTAAACTTTCGAAGCTGACTGCAAAATGCAGCTGCAACGAGCAAAAAAAAATATAACGAAAACAGTACAAGGCTGCGCGAATTTTCGATCATGTTTTCACAAAAAGTTGAAGGTTCGAGTGTAATTTATGTGAGTGGAAACTCCACAAGCCCCCTCGCAAAGCAAAGACGCCAGAACTTTCCGATTCGCAGTTCGCCTTAATGCATGCGCGTTAGAGACTTTTCAATACATTACAGCGGCATTAAAAGTGATTTGTTCGAAAGCCGCGTTCGCGTTACTCTCTTAAATGTCGCGTATACAAAGTTCTGGCGGCACTTCTGTTTTCTTGCTGCATGGCAGAGTTCAGACCAGAATGTTGTCCTTGATGCCCGAACCGCAAGCAGCAGGAATTGAATCTCGTGCAGACGCATTCACCAAGGCCACCAGGTCGTCTTCGTTTGTATTGAGGAGCAATGCGTATGTTAAAGGTTTCTTGAGAATCGAAATAAACTTTGCTTTGTTAATTCCTTATTAAGCGAACTCGTAAATATCCCGGGGACTCAAACCTCGTGCACGCTTGCCTGATTTCGAAGAGAGAAAAAAAAAGCGACGCCTACACTTCATTATGCGAAAATATCCGCAAGAAAGTTGTGTTTCTCGTGAAACTCGCTGCTTTCCTTTGATTCGACTGTGCAAATTCAAGTGAAGATAAAACAGAAATAAAAGGTAACGCATTGCATTTGCCGGAGGCGCCCGCACTTTTATGAAAGCGAATTTTCCCAAGTTGCGGTTCAAATGTTTTTTTAGTTTTTGTCTCTTATCTCTTCAACTTTCGCTAGTGCGGTTATTTGTTCAGACTGCATCTCTCTCACGCCAAGCAGTATGCGTTACAGCGAGGGATTCGAAATAACGAAGGACGAAAGCACGCCTACAGACGCAATAACGAAGATGATAGCACAATGATGGTGACGTACTCGGAACGATATTTACGCACATTTAATTATTGTTGAAGTAAGCCGAATGTATACTCAGTTAGCGAAACATGCTTTCAGTAATGCATGTATGTTCCAACACTTTTTATGCGGTACTGTCGCGGAGCAATGCGGTTAGTGTAGTCTTAAAATTCGTTCTTGTTACTCAATTACATTTGCACATAATCATTAGTATGCCACCTTCGTCGCTTTATTTTCTTTTCTTTTTCTTTTTGTAAAAATCATGCCGGCCCCGACGGCCGCATTTTTGGTGGGGGCGAATATGCTATAGGCCCGTGTACTCAGATTTAGGTGCGCGTTACAGAATCCCAGGTGGTCGAAATTTCCGAAGACTCCTCTTATTATTATTATTATTATTATTATTATTATTATTATTATTATTATTATTATTATTATTATTATTATTATTATTGTCATTATCATCATCATCATCGTCGTCGTCGTCATCATCATCATCATCATCACCATACTGAAGATGCGACAAGTACAGGAGTTCATTATCGAGGGTGTTGTTTCAGCATAGTAAGCAAAACCATTTCGAGTGGTCGGAGCAATTAGGATTTCATCGCAACCAAGCACAATGCCGTAGAGAAATACACTACTTTTTGTGTCGAATGTCACATCAAGTTGTCACTGGTGGCGGAGGCGGGATGAGACGCCTGTCATGGTGATGAGTGCATTTCTATGAACTTTTTGATGTGCTTGATGCGGAATACCAACCGGACGCCATGGCATAGAGCACAACTATTCTTTCAGAGTGGTTCACTTCTCCCAGATGTCCACTGAGTGAGTGAGTGAGTGAGTGAGTGAGTGAGTGAGTGAGTGAGTGAGTGAGTGAGTGAGTGAGTGAGTGAGTGAGTGAGTGAGTGAGTGAGTGAGTGAGTGAGTGAGTGAGTGAGTGAGTGAGTGAGTGAGTGAGTGAGTGAGTGAGTGAGTGAGTGAGTGAGTGAGTGAGTGAGTGAGTGAGTGAGTGAGTGAGTGAGTGAGTGAGTGAGTGAGTGAGTGAGTGAGTGAGTGAGTGAGTGAGTGAGTGAGTGAGTGAGTGAGTGAGTGAGTGAGTGAGTGAGTGAGCGAGCGATCGATCGATCGATCGATCGATCGATCGATCGATCGATCGTGTACCGCTCATGTACCACTCAACGCCAACATTAAAGGATTCTTCAGAGCCCTTACATATTAAGTATCAGACAAGGAATTGACACAGTAGACCTATTATGTGAAAACAGGCATTTCATGTTACGGCACCTTTTTTTTTTGTCATGGGAACCAGGCTCTCATACACTTATTTAAAGGCGATAGACTTCTCGCAAAAGCAAATCGAAGACAAAACAACAGCCGCGCTAAACTCTGACGGAAGTTGCGCGCAAACAAGTAACAATCAAGTAAATGACGAGATTAGTAAGAAGGGGCTGACACCGCATCTGCTGTGCTCATTCGTTGCCAAACAAATTGCAGCAATTCACGAGGAAGCGTAATAATCGCATCTTTAGGGCCCAGAGGAGATCGGCAGACAAGCTGCCCGCGTCCTTGGAAGTATGAAGTGGCCGTAGAGACGGAATTGACGCGATGCCGATGCTTGGGGACAAGGTCAATGTCGATTGCGGGACACAGAGGGAAGAGACGAGAACGATCACAACACCAGTACGGTCGCCATGGGACTCGCGTTGAGAGATGCAGTTTTGGGAAATTAGGTTCTGCCGAGTGGCAGCTGCATCTGCAACAACCAATTTATGATCGTTGTTAAGCACAGCTCTGCCGTGTAGGCTATGCGCGCAACACATCGTGGTCTGCACGATATTAGTTGGACATATATCTAGGCCAGGGTGTCGGAACGAAATGTTTTTCGTTTCGGTTTTAGTTTCGTTTCACCGCAAAAAGTTCCGTTCCGTTTCTGTTCCGGAACGAAAAAAAAAATGTTCCGTAACGGTTCGTAACGGTTTTTTTTTTTGTATGCAAAAATTTGAAGTTAAGGTAATCATAAAGAACATTGCATTTGTGATGTAGTTAGTCACCCTCATGAAACAAGGTGCTGCGCGAAGTAAACACGGACAAGGAAGTGAACGAAGACGGGCGCAGACTCGCGACTTAATTTTATTGAACAACGAAACGCACATTTATACGACACAAACCGCAAAATCATCTATGCGCATGCGAGGAACCTGCTTTCATTATCGTACAATGTTATGGAGGTATCACTGACGCAAATGTCTCTTTTTTTCTTGATGAAGAAAGCCTCGGCAAGCTCACGTGCCAACTGGTTCTGACTACGCTTCAAAATTTTTGTTATTGCCAGCAAAGGCTGGCACGGTTTGCCACAGGCAGCCGACGGGCATGCACTGCAGTGAATAGGCAAATTAGAACCTTGTCCGTTCTTTATCGAAAGCTGGTGTTCCCTTAGTCGTTCATTTATACACCGGCCCGTTTGGCCGATGTATACTTTCCCGCACGTCAGAGGGATTTCATATACCACCCCCGTCGAGCACTCGACGAACTGAGTGGCGTGGCTTTTAGTGCAAGCTTGCACGCTCCTATTTCCAGAGGCGATGCGGGGGCATATTGACGCCAGTTTGCATGGGGCAGAAAACACCACCGGCACACCATAACGATTGGCAACATTCTTCAGGTTATGCGACACCCTATGGATATAGGGGACAACTGCCGGTCGCATTTTTTCACGACTTTGACACCCCTGAGTCGCACTAGCCTTGTACCTCTGGAGGAGCTTCTCCGCCACAGCAACCACGACTGCCGTAGGGTAACCAGCATTCGTCATCCTGGCAATCTGAATGTTCAGGCTGTCATGTACCAGGTGAACACATGACTTTTCCAAGGCTCCCTTCAAACAAAACATGCCAATGGCCCGTTTAACTGTCTTGGAATGCGCAGAATCGTACAATAACAAGTCCTTTCTGGCTCGCGGTGAGTACATCCAGCACGTGTGATCTGGTGTCAAAGAAAGGTTAATATCTAAAAACTGAATTCTATTCTCGTCTGGTAGTTCGAGGGTGAAGGTTAAACCTCTCCCGTGTCGTTCAAAGATCGCTAAAAGATCTTGCACTGAATTAGTGTGAGTCAAACCAGGTTGTTCTTTAAAAAGTATCAGGTAGTCATCTACATATCTAAAAACTTTTAGCACTATATCCTGGTCCAAAGAGCACACCAAATCACGATCAACACTGGCCAAGAAAATATCAGCTAGTACAGGCGCTACGCATGACCCAATACATATGCCCTCCCGTTGAACAAAAACCTGGTTGCCAAAAGTAACATATGTTGAATCAAGGTAAAATTTCAGAAGTAACAAAAAATTATCCAGGGTCAGACCCTGGATAATTTTTTGTTACTTCTGCGAACCGCTCAGGCAGCTTGTGCCTTTGTATCGAATACGGAACACTGAGCCGCACTGCTAGTCAGCACTCACTCTTGTCAGGCGCACCTCGCAAGCATGAATGGGGTCAGGAGAACTTTCTGTGTTCGCCTGTGCGCAGGTATGCAATGTCTTCCTTGTCGCAAAGGGTATTTACGTGTGTCAGAAACTAAACTGCTCGTGAGATAAAGATCAAGCTTTGCATAGAGTATTTGCCAATTTCGTGTGGGGGTATCAATGGGAACTAGCGCGCAGGGTTAACTTGTTTCTCCCTTCGGTATCTGCTGGGAAAATGCATTTGCTTGTACGCTAACTTACGCCTCGGTTTCTAGTAGGCGCGTTGCTTATAATTGTACCATGCTTGTAATCAGCCAAGCCATTTTAAAAATACTGCTTTATTGTCAATTCTGACTTACTAATCTTTAAAGTTTGAAAAACAGCACGTAGACGAAAACGTGCTCTACTTTCGGAAAAAGACGTAATTCCATTCCCATTCCATTCAGGAGTCACGAAAATGTGGACTGACTCAGGAGTCATTCCGATTCTGGTGGGGCAACTCCGCAACAGTGGTGGGAAGCATTCAACACACTCTTTGCGCTATTAGCATTGTGTGATGACTGGTTGTTATTTTACTCTTCTGCCCCGCTATATTACATATATTAACACGACTCCTTGCCCGATATGACGCTTGTGTAGAGTATTTTTGGGAAGGAGTTACAAGCACCAGCGTGGCACTGTGGTGGAAGACCCGACTGCCACGCAGAGGGCGCGGGTGGAAATCCCATCCTATCCTATTAATTTGTTTCTCTTTTAATTTTTTCTTATATCACGCGATATTTTTCTTATATCATGGACACCGGCGGCGGCGGACAACGATGGCGCCAAAATCAGCTGTTGTGATCTCATAATAGCTTTCGCTGTAACAAACTTCAGCGCCGACAATGCCCCCTCTACGCTGGCCTGCGTGACAGGCGCGCAAAAGTCCATTTGCGTTAATGTAAACATCTCTGGTTGCCACTGTTTTCGTTTTTCGCACAATTTCTACATATCTTTGCCTTGGAATTCCTGCCTGATGTACGCGCTAATACTTTACCCTGAGATGTGCTCACATTGCATGAGCTCAGTTGCTCCGGATTGCGAAGTTTTCTCGTGAACCGAAAAGCGATTGAAAAAATTTCGGTTTCACTCCGGAACGAAATAATAGATAAAGTTTCGGTTACGTTTTCGTTCAGGTCAAAAATATCGTTTTTTTTTCGTTTTTCGTTTTCGGTTTTCGTTCCGTTCAGACAATCTGATCTAGGCACTCATAATGGCGGCCGCCCCTCCCCGCGCAACTACCCCCTAACCCCCATCTTCAACCCCCCTGCCCGTGGCGCCGCCGCTGGCTGATATAATCCTACCATCGTCCATGCGTTCTTTCATAGCACTATAAGTGAACTTTACCTAGTTTATACGCAACTGACAGAAACGTACCCAGGCCTAGTCTGAGACAGCGCGAATGTGCATTCTCAAATGTGAATTCACACTGCCAAGCCTGGTAATCTTTGCGAATCCATATCTTTACAAGTCAGTTTCCGTTTTGGTACTCAATATGAAGATGCCCTTTGACGTCACCACGCAGTGGCAAACTCGGTTCCCGCCAACCCTGCGGCTGCCGCACGACGCCCAGTTTCGTAGCGATCTCGCTAACCATACCTATATAGCAAATGCTGCAAGAAAACGCCGGCAAATTTTCTACAATGTCTACTCAAGTTGTCGATATACCCAAGCTGATGACGCATACGATAGGGTATTTCGAGAAGCCCAGTTTTAGCACTAAAGCGGAAACCCTTGCGCTATACCCCCGCGATCTTTCAAGCGAACAAGACCGCGCAAGGCGCTCGCGTTTCCCCGCGTACCTCAACTTTCATCTCACGCCACCTCCGTCCTCCCGTCGCCCCATTTCTTTATGTATGGAAGCACGTATCGATTCCAATGTCAGACCACGCTCTCGCTCAAAGTCCAGCCGTCTCACAGGGCAGCTGCACTCGCGATCAAGGCAGGACTCTTTAAGGGGATTACGCCCGCCGGCGGCAAACTCGGCCAAGGGCCTCGGGTTCTACCCGGAACGAGGTCCAGCATTTGCGGCCTTTACGAGCCATTGTTATAAGCACCTATGTAAGATCCCTATAAACATTGAGATACACTGTACAAACATCTCCTTCGCATGAATAACATTGTTTCACTCGAGCCTTCACGGGGTAACTTTGTGGCAAGCGCTGCTGTGTTCCATAGGCTGTTGCTTTAGTGCTGACTACAACAGTGGCGTAGCCAGAAATTTTTTTTTTTTTTGTAAAGGTGCGGTGGGGGGAAGGTGTTCAATCAAATTTTAAGTGTATTCGTGCGCGCGTGTATATAAAAACAAGCAATATTGAATATTTTCGTGGGAGAGGCTTGCCCCCCCCCCCTCCTCCCCCCTGGCTACGCCAGGGACTACACGGTTATATTTCTAGGGAGTCGAAATGTAAAACACCTAGATTTTAGTGGCACGAGCAACCAGTGACACTCTCCTATCTCTTCCAAACACTTCCGGTCGAGCACTGTTTTCCGAATATTCAGAAAATGTGTTTTAAAAAAATAAAATCTGTAAAAAATCGATTGTTCTGGTTCAAGTTAAGACTTACATCGGATGCGTATGATATCGGAGCATAAGCTTATTTGAGATTACGTAAGTTTGTGTAAATTTACTTACGTTTACTCGAGCACGAGTTTACTTAAGGGCCAAATTATTGTTACCATATTTAATGAAACATAATTGAATGAGTTCTATGAGAGAGCAGACACTTTTCTTGCGAGCACCTGGGATTGTTGCGGCACCTGGCGTAGAAGATCTCAACCGCGTGCTTCTTTCTGCATGGCCTCTGAGATCAGCTTCGGCAGCGCGATGAAATATAAAGTTAACCCAAGGAATACACCAGGGCACACAAACGCCGACAGGCGAGGGCCACTACACACCTAAGTCAAGGATTCAGGTCGCGTCCAGATCTTTTTAACACAAAAGTGTTTCATGCCGGGGTCCACCAAGACTTTAGTGACGTATTTTCGTCACGGATATGACGTTAATAATATGGATGCTAACGGATGAGAAAGAAAAAAAGCCTAAATCACGATCACGGGCGTTAGTCGTCACGATGGAGATGTGACACTAGGTGTCAAACGTGTGTGGATCCACGTCAAACGATGCTATAGCTGCCAAACACCGATAGCCATTCTACAAGCTCTCATACACCATTACGTCAGCAGTCTCAAGTCGCGCAATATCTGTTTTGCGAGATTTCTATAAGCGGGGCACAACGCCGACGTAGCCTATGAAAAAATTGATGTACTAACGCAAGAGGATCGAGTTAAACATTTACGAAAGCCTAGCGTCACGCGGGAATCAATGTTAAGTGAAATAATTTATTTATACACTATTGCGCTTAACATGCCGCCATCTTAATACTTAAACACAGCTGGCAATAAGAAATGTATGAGTCTTCAAAGACTTCAAAACGCAAGGATTGCGCAAAAAAAAAAAAGCAGCACACAAGCGAAAGCGACGACGACACTTGCGCAAAGTGTCGTCCCCTTAAATAGACGTGCGACACCCTTTCCCTTGAGTGGTGTTTTTTTTTTTTTTTGCACAACTCTTCCTTTTTGAAACAATGCACCAACTAGACTAGATTCTCAACGTGTTGCTACTAGTCTTCGATGGCCGTGTATTTTCAACGGATGGCGCGACAAATCCTCGGCGAGCAATTCGTGTGGCGCCGTATCGTTACCTTTCACATCGAAGCACTCACTTCGAGTTGCTGGCTTTTAGCACTTAGCACCTCTTCAAGAAAAGAAAAGTACACACGAGGCTCACCTGCAGTGACATAAAACGGCGTCCGTATGGCTCCATTTCCGTTTGACTTAGAGTCGCGAAAAAAAAAAACGCGGGCGTGCACATTTTCGTGACATAACTCTGTCAATCGAAAGGGCGAGAGAGTTCGTTTCTACGCATCGCTCGGTCACAATCACGAGGCATCTTCGGCGCTGAACAACGGCTGACGCCCACCATCACTGCGCTCAATTTCTGAGCCTTCCTACGCTCTTGGCCCTAGCCTGAGAAAACGCAAGCTTCGTGTCCGACATCTTCTCTATTGTTCGATATTAACTAAGTTTGCCCTGTCGTTTTACTCCCTCGCTCACATGGAAGGTATCGCCAACGCGATAGACGCGCTTACTTCAAGAACTTGACTCTTTGTTCGAGGCCTTGCTGCCCTATAGAGCGTCCTTTTCTCGTTTATTCTTAGTGATAAATACGCGATCCTTCTTGTATCTCGTCCAGCTAAAAAAGCCCGTCACCGCGTATTTAACTTTCTCGCAGGCACTACAGATCAAGTGTTTTCGAGTTTAAACTGTTAATACTGTTCTCGTAATGCAGTGGTGCCAGCAAAATATGCTCATTACAAGCATTTTACACGCATGGTGATTCATGCAATATTTCGTTGCAGTGAAAATCTATAGTATCGTCGTTATAATAATCATTATTTCCTTGCGGTGGGAAGGTTGCCACTAAATAACGCTTTCTTTTCCCGTTGTGTGTGTGTGTGTGTGTGTGTGTGTGTGTGTGTGTGTGTGTGTGTGTGTGTGTGTGTGTGTGTGTGCGTGTGCGTGTGTGTGTGTGTGTGTGTGTGTGTGTGTGTGTGTGTGTGTGTGTGTGTGTGTGTGTGTGTGTGTGTGTGTGTGTGTGTGTGTGTGTGCACTTGGGGTGAGGGGGAAATGATGCTGAGTTGGCTGACGTCTCCATATAGTAAAGTGTCTTTTCTCCTGGCGTAAAGAAATAGGGCTGAACTGAGGTGTCAGTTACGGAGAAGTGTCGAGCGCAAATGGCTCATCTACCCCCCCCCCCTTTTCATAATTTGCGGCTGCATTTTCTGCTCGACATGTGGTACAATGCCGGAGTGAACCTTCCACGAACAAATTAGCATTTTCTGTCGCAATACTGACATATTTAAAGGGGTACTGACACCATTTTTCGAAGGCAAGTTTACTCTGCCATACAAATCACCTGTATGCAGACACGACTCTCAGCAAGTGTGAAGCTCGGCAAATGTTGATAAGATATTTTATTTTTATATTAAAGTTAATTTTTCTATGGCGCACCTACCGACATCGACACTAGCTTGACGTCAGGCTACAGTACTAATTATGGTGACTTCACGCAGCAGTCTGGCTAGTTCTGATGACGTCAGCTACGAAAACTTCCAAGATGGCCGCTTGTGCGTCACCAACGTTGCCATGGTACGGAGCGGCCGTGGAAACGTCACTATGTATTCTGCGAGCACGTGACGAGAAACTCGTACCATGTTGTGACGTTAGGGTACAGTAGAAACCGAAACTAGCTTTTAAAAACATACTGTAATTACTTTTTCAGGGTGCACTCGCGCTCAGCACTACCTTTTCTAGGCTCTTCAGGGCTTCGACTTTCATTTGATGCAAAAGAACGACAACTGAAAATGTTCGTGTCAGTACCCCTTTCAGTTGTGTACCGCACTCCACATAATTATTCCGGCTTGATCCCCCTCCCGCTCTTAGCCGGCTGTGCAGCCCCCCCCCCCCCTCTCATCCTGGGAAATGGAAAAACCTACGGCTCTGTGCCGTTCTACGAGACTTTTTGTTGGACGACGTCTTCATCGCGCGTTCGTAGCAATGCTATCACGGATGGTTCGTTGAGTGCCTCTCGAATGTCCCCGTTCAAAATGTCACTCCTGCTCGCAAAGGTCCCAACGTAGCCAAAGTATCCATTCTTTTTTTTTTTTTTTTTTTGGGGGGGGGGGGGAGGCCGTACCTGCCCATTCTATTCTATTTACTTCCTTCCTCAAATAATGAACAAGTTGAATTAAAAATTTAAGTAATGTTTATTTACAAGTGACCATATTTGCTTTCCCTTGGGTTTGTTCGCTGCTGGCCAGCTTTTTGTAAGAGTACTTCACTTGTTCCATCGCTTATAATCAAATTGACCTTCCATGGACGTTCTGCCCGTCTATTCGCAAAGAGCAAAGCACGGTTGTTTGACCACTTTATTTGCTCACACGAGCGCAAACTAAGCTTCGCCCTTTCCAACTTCACTTGTTAAGTGCGAGGGGGATGTTAAGTGCGAAGAAAAGGGCATAAAAAATTTTGTTGTTAAAAGAGTGTAAAGTTAAGCGACAAGGTATACGAAAAGAACATGCAAATATGCCGTGACACTTGCTGAATTTTACAAAATTTAACGAAGCTAAAACAGAGAAATCTCACCATTTTATATACCAAGAATATGTTTTTTTTTCGTAGATTGTCACTTGGGCTTGATGAAGAAGAAGACCATAACTCAAGCAGGTAAAGGTGAAACACTTTATTGGGCGTTCTTGTGCCCGGACAAAGAAGCGACGCACTCAGTGCAACGGTAGTGTCGAGCACAACCATCGGTAATCTGATAGCCCATCGGGAATCTGAAATGTGTCGGCGTTTATGCATGCCTCATTGAACGCTCCAGCGTTATCGCTGCCTTGGCTCGAGCAAAAAACTGCTCGCTTCGTGCGCGCAATCTTATCGGCCCATTCTACAACAATCGGGAAGCTTCCCATACACTCCGGCGCGGCCATCGCCTGGCTTCGCTAACACGTGTAACGGTAACGTGGACATAAAGAAATGAGCGCTCGCGGCAATACCTAGCCACTGAGCAAAGTCTGTGACTAATAATAATAATTTCTGGCGCTTTACGCGCCAAAACTACGATGTGATTATGAGAGACGCCGTAGTGGGGGACTCCAGAATCATTTCTACCACCTGGAGTTCTTTGACGTGCACCTAAAAAATAGCACCATCTCCCGCTAAAGGGGATCATGAGGCGATGCGAAGCAGCGTTTCAGCATGTCGAGCCCGCGTTTCAGAGGGGGAGGGGACAGGGGTAGTGGAGAGGGAAAAGGGAGAGGGGGAGTGGGAGTGGAGAGGAGGTGTGCGGAGAGGGTTTGCGCATGCGCAGTAAGGGTGGTCACGCCGCACACCACCGGTTTGGAACTCCGCCATAAGATGCTTCGCATCTAATATAAATACACGGGTGTTCTTTGCATTTCGTCCCCATCGTGGCCGGGAATCGAGCCCGCACCCTCGAGCATCGCAATGCGACACCCCACGTGCTAAGCTACCTCGGTAGCTAAGTCCTTCATCTTGAACGAACACCTCGGCACAAGCTCTGCGGACAATTGCGAGTTGCCAGTAGCGAATAGCCAGTGGGTGACCGGGCTAAGATATATTTGCTAGTTGGAGTTGCTACTGGGAGCTACGAGCATTCTTACCATCGTAAAAATCAATCGAGATACGTACGGCTTCATCTCTAGCGAAGATACTAAAACATTCATGACTTCGTACAGTGAGTGTGTGTTAAAAGAAGTGTCCTTAGAGGAAGGGCAGACTCTTCGACGAATTATGTAGATGTTTCCTAGCTGCCTCCCTATTCCTAGCAAGCTACTCCCAATGGGAATGATGAGAATCGAAATAATACACATAATGCACGTTAAAGACATAAATACGCACAAATCACAGCACAAGCTCCGCATATGTTTATACTGTGATTGATATGTATAAATAATAATAGTCATCATTCTGGTGGGGCACAGGCCATCCTGAAATCTACATAATTATCCACAATTTGTTCCGGAGGACAATCTCGTTGTCCTGCTATCTCATCACTCTTAATTTTTTTTTTTTACTAGCCACGCACAACAAATATTTTTTCGCCTATATCTACTTGCAAAACACATCGTAGATGTGCGCGATCAAAGAAACCAGAAGCAAATAATGATACGTGTGCACTTCTTCCGACTTAAAACTTTATTTTTTATCCTGTACATGACGTGAATGCGCCGTGTCCTGGCTACTCCCACGACGGGACCGGGAGGTCGAGCCTTCTGGCCCTATCGTTGGCGTACTGGACAGCCAGGACTTGATTATGGTAAGTTGGTGTTTCAAAACGGTCCTGCGTAATGCCGGTCCCCAGTGAGCCGCAATCCCGGAGAATGTCCCCCAACGCGCATACACTTTCTTTGCGAACTCTGCATGTATTTTCTATTTCTTCTGTTCCGTACCACTCCCCGATTTCAATCGGTGAATAGTACGATTTTGTTTGCAGTTACATGTGAACTTATTTTGCTTACCTGAACTCGTGCTCGAATATTTGTGACTCGTGTGCTGTTGGAACGCACTGTGTTTCCACATATTGTGTTCTCCTGTATGACCATATATGCAGTTTGTGCCATCTTTGTTTTTGTTTTAGTATTGTCTATTTCGCTTGCTAAGCGAGAAGGAGCACCTACCTCTCCTATACATCATTTTCTTTAAAAAAAATTATTTTTCAACAATATGCACAACGACACAGTTGTACAGCAGTTTTACTTTTTTGCTTGTTCGTCGCATCGCGCGACCTAACGTTCACTTTAAAGGATCGTAGTACTAAGGCAACCCAAACACAAGGCTTGATGTTGTTCGATTAATTTCTTACTGGCTTCCTTTTTTCCCGAGGAAGAGCCGATGGCAGGGGACTCTTACGTGCTTCTCTTCGGTGACAATTCGATAATGTTGTGTCGTCTTCCGAAGCACCCACTAATGAAGCTCGTGTCGAATGCAGGAGACGTCGAAGTTCGAGACTTGATTCCCGAAAATACTAGAATAAGTAGGCAAGATGCCTCGGCCAAAATATATTTTCAGGGTGACAGTGCCTATTAGATTTGAGGACTTGAAAGCCACTGCAAGAAAGAGGTAAGAAAAGAACGACGCCAAGATAGAGCGAAAAAAAAGCCACTGCAAAAAGCAAATTACCGTAACTTTGATGGCAGCTACCTTTCTTAGTCTGTTTTCGCGTCTTACTCAAGCCAGAGGCTTCACCTCCATACTGCTCTGCATCACCTAGACGGAAACGCTTTTGCCATCGAGAACATATTAGAAACACGGGACTGCTCATCACAGTTTAAAGGTAACAAAAGCGCTGCTACGATTTCTTAAGGTTACAGGACTGATTCACCGTATACGTGATACCAAACGCGGAACTGTTGTTACGTCAGCGGCAACAGTGACTTTTCTATACTCGGCGACAACTTATCTTGGCATTGGAGCGAAGGCTACGGAGGCGGGGCATCCGCACATTTGTGTTACTACGCAAGTAGTTCGGCATCTTGCAGCCGATTTCAGTTCCAGTTTCGGTTTCGCTTGCTCGCATCGCTAGAGCGTTTAGCACCACGTCTACATGCAGAATGGGAACATCAGTGTGCGTAGATGCATGTACCTACTGTACTGTATATTGTCACAGGGTTGTTACATTGACGAAGGCAGCAGTGGGCGTGTCGAAGATGAAATTCTTTATTTGGCCGAACTTGTGGGCGGGAAACGAGTCAGTCAGAGCGTCGTCCGTCAATAATTTTGACAGTGGTGAAGCGTGTCGGCTTTTATATATGTTCTATCGAATGTTCCAGCGTTATCGCTGGTGGCCACGTATTCTCTAGACTATTCGCGTACCGCGCGCAATCTTAATGGAAAGATCTAAAACAATCGTGACGCTTCTGGAACATAGCATCGCGGTCTGCGCGGAGCATTCCACACAGTCTTTGCGGGTGAACCCCGAAGACAACAAAATTAGACACATGGGAATATGAGGAACGCCGCCAAGCGCACACTGCAGCCTGAATACGGTGTTTGCTCGATTGTAACGCGATCACGAGTGTAACGCGAGGGGCGACTTTAGGAGCAAAAATTTGGAGAAAAAGCTCGCATTGTATTCGAATAAATACGGAATGCAAGTACCATGATGCCGCTGAATTGGGTTTAGATTTAGAGAGAGCTCACGCTTAATTAAAAAGAGACTGACGCAGAATATTTTATCAAGCTTCGCTGGTCACACACCTTCATAGAGCGCAGTTTCTCAGCCGTAGAGATTTCATTGCGCATGAAGTAGCTGTGCACTTTGCGTCGCAATGCTGCCAACGCAAACGTGTAATAGCGCAGCAGCCGCGTCTTGCCGGTGATGCGCTTCTCACTTTGGCCCGAGAAATTCAATTTCTTGCGCTTCGGGGAGGCAAGTTGGGCGCACAGAGCTTCAGCCCTGATACGCTTAACTGTTCGCTCACTCACTCCGGTGAGCTCGGCGACAGTCCGGCACACTGCATTTCCAGACGAGTCACGCTGACGGCGCCTCACTCCAGCGACGACATTGCAGATAACTTGTGTGGTCTGGTTTGATAGCCACTTTCTGTCACACTTAGAGTACAGCTCCTTCGGAGAACGAAACGGCGAGTTTGCGGCCGCACACGGTTCAGGCCAACGGTTCAGGCGGCATCGCAGACGCCATGTTTACTGAGACTCTGAGAGAGCAGGCGTGAGGAAAATGTGGTGCAGGCGTGAGGAAAACGTGGTGCTGTCCAAAAAATAAAGACAGAAACAAACTTCAAGGTTACAATAACATTTTTTCACGAATGGCTTCCCATACTCGTTCTTTTTTTATAACGAAGAAATCTTTATTTATTCGAGCTAGGTAACTTTTCGAATTAGAAAATAAATATAGGTACTATTTCTTAGCGCGCGCGCATGCAGGCACTTTGGCTCTGTAGCTTCCACAGTGGTGCCAAGAAAAGTTGTCGCCGAGTATAGTTGCTTTTGCGCACCGCTCACCGCTTATCAGCCGGCGCCCAAGTCTGGCTCATCTGTTCCGGATGATAATCTGTTATCGCGCATGTGCGTTAATATGTTTTCCCTCGCCCTTTGATCACGGCGTTCCTTTATAAAGTACTGCGGGTCACGCCGTGAGCGCTTCTTTTTGTACACCTTCTTTCGGCAAGCATGCCGCATGAAAAAGTACGTTCTTCCTTCTCGCGGCGTCCTCTTCTCCTGGCTTCGAGCCCAACTCGGCCAAACGTACAGCCTGGACTTACACATGCACAGACACAGACACACATACAGATAGACACACAGACAGGTACATACAGACAGGCAAATATAGATAGATAGATAGATAGATAGATAGATAGATAGATAGATAGATAGATAGATAGATAGATAGATAGATAGATAGATAGATAGATAGATAGATAGATAGATAGATAGATAGATAGATAGATAGATAGATAGATAGATAGATAGATAGATAGACAGACAGACAGACAGACAGACAGACAGACAGACAGACAGACAGACAGACAGACAGACAGATAGATAGATAGATAGATAGATAGATAGATAGATAGATAGATAGATAGATAGATAGATAGATAGATAGATAGATAGATAGATAGATAGATAGATAGATAGATAGATAGATAGATAGATAGATAGATTTTCAGTCAAGAGCACTTCGTCTCCAGGCGCATACGAACGGAACTAAACGTAACAGCTGATGGCAGCGGCGGGATGGCGGACCCCCGAGAGCTCTGCGGCAGCAGTCGGTGAGGCTTCGGCGTTGTAATCTGGTACGCCGAGTGTCATAATTTTCAGTCAAGGAAATAGGAAAGGCAGCTTAGATGAATTTTGTCACAGTTACGGTAGTGAACGTGGATTTGAATAGCTTGCTAAAGGTAGATTTGTTGGCCGTAGCAGACGAGCTCGGCTTAGAGGTTAGCTAAGCTAGTCGAAAACCCGAAATTGTGGGCAAAATGTCAGCCTCTGGGGCTAGTGCCGAGGAAATTGCTGAAGCAGTTGATGAAGTGCAAAGGAAACGCAAAATGAGAGAAAGAGAGGAGGAACTAAAACAATGCCAATTGGAGCAGCTAAAGCGGACTCTGGCCACTGAGGCAGAGCCGAGTGCCGTCAGTTATGACACGAGAAGTTTTCTTCAGCCTCTGGCTATTGGTAGTGAATCGGGTCTCTTTTTGACAAACTTTGAGCGCACTTGCACAAAAATGGGCTTTGATCTGACGTCCTGGCCTCCAAGACTTCTGAGTTTGTTGGCGGCGGAAGCCGCACAAATTCTAGCTAGGTTAAATGCCGAAGAAGCGGAATGTTACCAGGACGCAAAGAGGGCCTTGTTAGCAACGTACAGGTTGTCGCCTGAAGCTTTCCGGCTTAAGTTTAGGTAATCGGTTAAGAAGCAGAACGAAAGCTAATCAGAGTTCGCGTACAGGCTAGCAAGCTTCCAAGAAAATTGGCTAAAAGGTGCTGACGCGTTCGAGGACAAGACAAAAATGTTTGAGGAAATCTGCCTAGAGCAATTTTGCTCGACACTTCCTGAAAAACTCAGGGAATTGATTCTCGATAAGCCATATGTGAGGACGGCCCGCAAGGCAGCAGAGTATGTAGATGACTACTGCGCAAAGCACCGTTCTTTTGACGCAGAAAGAAACATGCCAGGCGCACGAGGCTCTACAGCAGAGCAGAATGAATTTAGAAAGTCCGAGAAGAAAGATAACAGTACCACAAAGCAGGAATCTTTGGATTCACATTTAAACCAATCTTCTGAGGCGCGGAAGCCTATCGTGTGCTTTAAATGCCAGAAACCAGGACACGTAGCTGCGGTGTGTCGCGTTCCAAAAGTATCGCCGATACAGTTCGTCATGTGGCAGGGCGAAGATTTGCTGCAACCTTACCTACATGACATGGAAGTTAACGGCCGAGAATGTAAAGTCTTGCGCGACACAGGTGCAACGTATGACGTGATGCACTCTTCCCTAGTAAGTTCTGGTGACTTCACAGGCGATTATGTGTGCTTAAGGCAAGCCTTGGAAGAAGACACTCTGAGCTTACCAGTAGCAAACGTAAAGGGGAGTTCGGTGAAATTAAGACCGAAGCAGCTGTCTCGGATAGCGTAATGCCACAGCGTCCATATTTCCTATCAAACAGAACGGCAAAAGAATTGCTGAATGCACGTGTCACATTTGATATGAACCCTGTAATGGTTGTCACGAGGTCGAAGGCGAAAGAAACAGCCGCTCACCAAGAGCCCCCGTCACGCGTTTTCAGTGCCGAGGATCAAAAACGGGGTCAATCAGATAATAGCGCTGAGGCAAGCTCAGACACGCATGAATCCGCCCACGAGGAAGGCGAACATGCACCGCGTTTCATTCCACCTACGAGCTGCGATTTTCAGGCGTTATCTTCCGTCGACAAAGTCACGTTGATCGAAGAACAGAAAATGCATTTAACTTTGACAAAATGCTGTCAAAGCTTCGCAAAGCAAGGCGCAGGCAATGGTTCGTTCGGTGAAAGAAATGGAGTTTTGTACCGCGAGTTTCGGAGCAAGAAAGGCGCAAGCGCTGACCAAATCGTGGTCCCTCTAAAGTACCGCGAGAACATACTGGAACTTTCCCATCGGGCAGGCTGGTTTGGTCATCTGAGAATTACCAGAGGAAGCATTGCATGACTCTCGAATTACCAAGACAAATTCGAGGCTGCTAAGCGAGTATTACTGGCCAGGCTGTTTTAAAGATGTGGAGGAGTTTGTTCGCAGTTGCGACGTTTGTCAGCGAACTGGGAGACCACACGAGAAACACAAGGCCCCTACGACTGCAGTTCTTATAATTACTAAGCCGTTTCGTCGAGTCGTAGTTAACATTGTGGGGCCCTTGCCAGTGATGAAGTCGGGATATAAATATCTTTTGACGATGGTGTGCCCTGCAACTAACTTTCCTGAGGCAATGCCGCTGCGCTGTCTTACATCAGCAGAAATAGTAGACGCCCTCCTTTTGATCTTTTCCCGCGTGGGTTTTCCGAGTGAAATACAGTCGGATCTCGGCAGTGCCTTCGCAAGCGAGTTAACAACTACCTTTCTTAACACAGGTGCGGTATCAGGATACACCACAGTTCTATTCAACATCCGCAAAGCAACAGTGTAGAGAGGGTTCATTCTGTAATGAAGCGGGTATTGCGGGCTTTGTGTTATGAAAAAAAAAAAAGAATGGTACGCCGCGTTACCAGCTATGCTTTTTGCCTTAAGTTCGGTGGCACATAAATCCGCAGGTTTTAGCCCAGCAGAGCTCGTGTGCTCTGCTGGGCCCACTCTAAGAAAATATCGAGTAAAAAGGGCGTCTTTTTGTCCCACAACAATAATCGTCATTTATTTTGCCTTCCTTTCCTTGCACTATCGCCGCGCGCCGGGCACTTTCTGGTCGCGAACGACATGCGCGCTATCAACGTGACATAGCATTCTTGGCAGGAAAGTGGCCAGCGCCGAGTTTTCAAGAAAGGAAACGCAAGCAAGCCAGATGACGATTATTGTTGTGGGACAAAAAGACGCCCTTTTTACTCGATCTTTTCTTAGAGTGCAGTTTCACGAAGGGCAAAATGTGCTCATGTTGCGTACTTCTAAACCTAACAAGTTGGAGGTACACTGGGAAGGCCCCGGGACGATACAACACAAATTTTCAGACACAACCTACCGTTGTTAAACTTCCAGGTCGTAGGAAAGAAGTACGTATCCATCACAGCAACCTCATGAAGGTATGTAGAGCGTGTGCAGGTTGTGAATTTGGTGTTAAATCAACCCGAAGAAGTAGCAGCCGAACTTCCTGACATTCCCCGTGACATGACTTGTTTTTCGGTGGATGAAATCCTTAATTTGACAGCAGACAGTGCTGCTCGAAGTGAAAGCCAGCTAGATTTAACAAATTTGATAGCTGAGCACAGACACGTGTTCTCAAAGGTGCCCTGTCGGACCACTCTGACGACTCATGATATTGAGCTTACACTAGAAGCTGACTATCCAACGTCGCACAACAACAGGCGATGTAAAGCTTACAGATGTTCACCGCGCCATGACAAATTGATGAGGGAGGGAGGGAGGCAGTTGATCAGATGCTAGCGCTTGAGTGAGTGAAACAACTTTATTGACGATCCGGCATAAAGGGGGAAAGGCGTAGGGGAATGAAAGCGATACACTAGCGTGCTCGAACGTCCCGGAGCAGCAACCTACTCGCGCCAAATCCGTGGGGGCGCCGCTTTCGGCCGCTGGCGTTCCAGGATGCTAAGCACGTGCTGGACCACGTCTCTTTGTTTGCCTGGCTCTCGGCTGATGATCTTGCTGCTGATGGCAGTTGGCATTGCTTCTTCTTGGTTACCCGGCGGTGGCGCACAGTCCCAGAGCAGGTGTCTCTAAAGTGGCCGAACGAGGTGAAGGAAGCAGCTTCATGTCCCCAATGATAATTGTAGAAACTAACGGTAAAGAACCGCGGCCGTGTATCGATTACCGTACTTTCTTAGGGATTGTAGGATACTACCAACACTACATCAAGTGTTTCTCTCGGGTAGCTAGCCCACTTACAGACTCGCTGAAAAAAGACGCTCCTAGACGTGTACAGTGGGACGAAGCAAAACAAGCGGCATTCTTTGAAGGTAGCTCTCACCGCAAAGCCCGTCCTGGCGAGCCCAGGCCACTCGAAGTCCTTTCTTGTGTAGTGTGACGCAAGCGAAAAGGGGGTGGGTGTAGTATTGAGTCAGGAAGACGAGCACGAGCGTGAGCATGCCATTTTGTATGCCAGCCGAAAGCTGTCTGCTCGTGAACAAGCTTACAGTACCATAAAAAAAGAATGCGCGTGCCTCGTTTGGGCTGTAGAAAAACTTTCCTGTTATTTGGCTGGAGCAGAATTCATTTTCGTTACACATCATCGTCCGCTCACGTGGCTTCAACACATGTCCAACAAAAATGGCAGGTCGCGCGTCCGTGAAGGACGCATCCTTCGACTTGAAAACCGAGCACCGAGTCATCTGACCTCAGACCGTCAGACGTCACTTCGCCGGATCCTTGAACATCGGTCGCCAAGTGCTTTGGCGCTTCTGTGCACCTCGGAACTGCCCATCAAGCGCGCAGCCGGCTGAACTGGTGAAAATCTCCGAAAGTGCGGTTACATCAAAGTCTTCGACGAACCTTTCGCAAAAACCAGTGCGTGTGGAGCCTTCTTTACCCCCTTGGTGCTGTTCCGTGGGGAGGGGCTGTTGCGTTTGCGCACTGCTCAGCGCTTATCAGCCGGCGCCCAAGCTTGGCTCATCTGTTCCGGACGAAAATCTGTTATCGTGCATGCTCGTTGATATGTTTTCCCTCGCCCTTTGATCACGGCGCTATTTTATAAAGGATTGCGGATCACGCCGTGGGCGCTTCTTCTTGTACACCTTCTTTCGGCAAGCTGCCGCATTAAAAAGTACGTTCTTCCTTCTCGCGGCGTCTTCTTCTCCTGGCTTGGAGCCCAACTCTGCCAAACGTACAGCCTGGCTTTACACTTACGCAGACACAGACACACATACAGATAGACACACAGACAGGCACAGATAGATAGATAGATAGATAGATAGATAGATAGATAGATAGATAGATAGATAGATAGATAGATAGATAGATAGATAGATAGATAGATAGATAGATAGATAGATAGATAGATAGATAGATAGATAGATAGATAGATAGATAGATAGATAGATAGATAGATAGATAGATAGATACGGCACGTATGACAACCAAGAAAATCAGGCACCCTATACTTCGGACAGTCGTCCCATTGTCAGAGCTTTTACTCTCCCGAGTCACGTACGAGGACATCGTGAAGCCGCAGACACTGTTTTCGTCAAAACGGAATAACTAACAACACCTTGATTGGGGAAGAGTTGGTTCACCATTACAGGCTACGTAAACAACGCAAGCGAAGATGACGAAAGAAACACATACGACATATCAGCGCCAGTCCATCGTACATGTTTCTTTCATCTGCATTGTTAGCGCTGTTTACGTACCCTGCAAGCAATAACTAAGGTTTATATCAGAATAGCAATTCCTTGTACTTTTCCTCTTGTTACTCTTAGTCGCCCGTGCCTGTTCTGAAGTTGCTTTTCCTTGGGCCTTACTTCTGTATAAGGTTTTAAAGTGAATGTAGCGGCGAACATCCCCATCTCTCGTTGTGAAAGTTGAGTGGTGACCGGTTGAAAAGAAATAGCTAGTGCAGTCTACAGACAGAAGTATCAAACCTGGCAGTGTCACATATGAGGTCTGCGTGGTCCGATGCGTGCAAGGCCTGCAATTACAGATGCACTAACGGTTTCACAAAGCAAGGACGAGTGACGACAGACTGTTCAACAGCCTACCATGTAAGATTTTAGTGGGGTTAATGTTTTCGTGTAAGAACAAGTCACTTAAAAGACGTGGTACAGGAAAGTGAGATGGAATGTAGGAAAGGCAGAGAGAGATTTCCTAAACCTTGTCCAATCTACTACACTATATATGGGAAAGGGAATGAGGAGCTAAGAGAGAGATAGCGTGAGTTCTACAAAGGCGCAAGCTACGAATATATGCTGGCAGAGGCATTATAAGTTCTACCACTAGCGTAGACAGGAGGGGTTGGGGGTTTCAAACTCAACCCCCGCCCAAATTTTTGCATATTGTACGTGTATATAGAGACGCACACATACAAACACACGCACGAGTATTCATAAAGGTAAAGTCGACCCCTCCCCCTCCATCCGCGGAAAAATTTCTGGCAACGCCTCCCAGCTCCACCAATTTCTGCTGTGCCCAAATCACGCAAGTATCAACTTCGCGTTGGTGAACAAGTGTTGACTGTGTTGCATCACACGGTGCTACATCTGTCAGAATCGAACTAAGTTATTTTTTTTTTGGGGGGGGGGGGGGGCACAGCTTTTCATATGCTGTTCAGGAAGTGCGTGTCAACTTACCTTTATCAACGGAGGAATGCAACCTAACTTGGTTCAAATCCACTCTCGTTCATCGTCTTGTTTGTTATCGCGTAACCGCAGCTCCGACTCTGAACTAAAGCCGAAACGAGGGTAAAAAAAAAAAAGGTAGCGCTGCGTGAACGCGGAAAAAAATTTGCCAACCACCTGTCCCCGCGAAAACAGAAAAAAAGGAAAAACCAAACTACGCGCGCGCGCAACCCACGCGGGCGCGCCTCTTTCCCTTCGTTGAAAACGTCTATCACACCGCGAGGCGGCGCACCGCGCGCTGCCCCGACCACGCCAAAAAGGCCGGACGGCGGCGCGGGAACGTTCGGTGCGCGCCAGCCACGCTTCGGGGCAGGCCGTCAAAGAAACCTATCGCTGCGAGAGAAGAAGCACGCGCGTGTTGCGTGGTCCCCCCGTTGTCGTTCAAGGCAGCATAGCACTCCCCGGCAAAACCCCTACATTCCCAAAGCACCATCAAAACCCATCACCAAGATCCTCGCCGGGTATCTTTCTCTAATCCCAGTGATCCGCATCGTCTCCGCCGTCAAAAATCCACGCACATATCGGCAAGCCCTCCGCCAACGCACCTCTTCACCGGTCTTGGACATCCTAGAAGACACACTCTCTAAAAGAGCCGGAGGTTTTTTTGACAATGGCCTTGGTAAGGAACCTGTTCTTGGCGTTGTCCCTGATCGTGATCGGACCTTGGGCATCAGTGACGGCGGTGAGCGCGGGACTCTCCGATGCACCGGCCATCAGGCTCTGCGGAAGACGTCTTGCGGACCTCGTGTGGATGATCTGCATGGACCGAGGCGGCGTACACAGCCACATGGACCGGCGAGCCTGTGAGTTGTTGCTCCCACGTTTCTCTGGAGGGCTGGGGGGGACGATCGCTATCTCGGCTGTGTTGTATCTATGTAGCGAACCTTCGGCACGCGCTCATCGCTTCACAATTCCCTTTGGGGGTGGGAAAACGGAAACTTGGCCACGGCCCAACGGGGCATGTGTCGTTTTCGGCCGCGTCTCGTGAAAGGGGTACGTGAGTCACAATAGTTTCGCGTGCCCTTCCGGGCCCAGCTGGTTTTCGCGTACTTTCGTGTTATCGCGTAGCGTATACGAAGCGAAACTCGACCGCGCCGCGAGCGATCGGTTGCGTCTAACTTTGATTGACGTTGGTACTACACGTGTGGTAGCCTCGGCTTTTGAATGGTGCCTGCTACCTTGCGTTTTGTCGCACGATACGGCACCCTGCAGCAGAGATCGTCCTTATATTCTATAGCTCTTTTTTTTTCTATAAATCAAATTATGTTCACGAAATCAATTTATAGTCGTTCACTGCAAGAGCGATCAGTTCTTCGTGCAATTACTGCAACACCGTTTCGGGGCACCTTTCTCGAAGAACTGTTTCCGTTGCCCTCGGTACGTCATGCTTTCTTTTTATCCTGATATTTTAGGGGTATCTTTACTTGAATTGCTCGCTTTTTAGGGTTAAAAGAATTTCTCATTTCAAGATGAGGTGAAGCGTTATACCCTCGGGCCTACAGACTCAGTTGTTTCATGACGGATCTTGAGCTAGAATGACAGGTACAAAGATACCGTGCTCGTGACGGACAGCTGAAATTTTTCGAGCCATTCCTATAGCATGCCTGGTGCTATGTCGTCGCTTACTTTGTCCATTTATTTGTTCATTCACATTTCAACTTCAGCTGGGTGGCAACGCAGTTAAACGGTACTGTCGTAACGTGAGTACTTCACTGCACCAAAAGAAAGCAAAGTGCAACACAGAAGCACAATCGCGATCCGTTCAACTTCAGTGGCCACCTTGAAAAATTAAGCGCACATGCGGGCGCGTCGTCGATACTTCACCAAAACCGATCATAATAATAATATCTGGGGTTTTACGTGCCAAAACCACGATATGATTATGAGGCCCGCCGTAGTGGGGGGCTCCGAAATTTCGACCATGTGATGTTCTTCAACGCACACTGACGTCGCGCGGTACACGGGCCTCGAGCATTTCGCCTCCATCGGAATGCGACCGCCGCGGCCGGGATCGAACCCGCGACCTGCAGCCGACCACGGTCTGCAGCCGACCAACAGCTAACAAGGTAGCAGGAGTGAAGTCGCTCGTGGTTATTTGCATAATCTACTGCTGATAAAGTGCGACCGTAGATATATAGATAGCAATCTTTAATGGTATTACCGGAGTTGTTAGCCTGGTTTATCGCCTGACTTGATACTTTATGTTTCGGGGGATGACTGTGATATACATAAAATGTGTGTGATAACACATATGTGTGTTTGTGTCTGTAAGTGCAGCCGTCTTTCCTCTCCTCTTCATCGACACAATTTTTTGCCAGTGCTAGAGTGGTCGCACGAAGCACGCATATCTGAAATGTCCTGTAGAGATATCGCCGAGGATGTCCCGGGGCGATCTATAACGGTGCTCCATGCACGTATCGCCAACGACTGCATGTGACACGTGTTTTTTTGAGCTGACATGCCGCGACTCACTTAGACGATGCTGCATGTTCGCGGCCGGTCGAAACTTGGCCAAGGTCCAGACGGTCGACCTTCGGGTACCATGAATGTATTTCTCGCATTTCATTGAAGGTCTGTGACCCACGACGGGACACGCGACCGACTACGCGGCATATTGTGAAAAGAGTGCGACTTTTTTTTTTTCCATTGAACTTGACATACTTTCGGTGGCCCATTTTCTTTCGCATCTGACATTCGCCCGGTCACTTTTTCTTCGCTCCCCTCAACCCTTTTTTTATAAGCGTCTCTTGAATCGCTGCAAGTCTAGCGAAAGATGAGAAAACTTCTTTCGAGGGGCTCATTTCTTTGCTAGACACAACCAAATTAATCTCAAAATTAGGCTTATAAAAGCATAGGGGAAATTATTTTTCTCCTTAACTGCAGTGGAGCAATTGTGACATAAATTCATTTAACTCAACTTTCTTTTATTCAGAGGAAACACACCCTTTCCGTCGGTTGGATCCGAATCCACAACCTTCGAATTTTGTGGGTTCGAATCCCACCGACCGAAACGATGTTTTTTCGTCCGATTTAATTCATAACCATTTAAGTCATAATTACTACACTAAAGTTAAAGACAACAATTAATGTGCACTAGTCTTTCCTAGGCCAAATTGTCTGTTTAATTCATTTGCAGGTCTATTAGCCACAAGCGGCACTTCTCCACTGCAACAATTTGATCTATAACCCGCTTTAGCGAAACCTTTTTTGTTTATTTGTTTCTTTGCTTCCTTCCGAGCTGTATGAAGCGGGAAATTTTTATACAATTCCTCGGAACGTATTAGTATCTAACGCGCGGCATTCTCATCCACTTTCCAGAATATGTATATCAAAATTTCGTTTCACGATACGCTCAGCGCTCTGTAAACGATCTTAAATCAAGTTTTGCCTGGCAGAAGAAGTTGCAGTCCACGTCTAATTTCTGTCAATGTTATCTGTTGATAGATCCGTACGAGCGGAGGGTTTTGAGGCTGTAGCAAGTGACTAAGACTCGATGTACGACGGTCAATGAGAAACGTCCTCGACTGGCCGCTGTCGCGTGCCTGGTCTATCGGTCACAACCGGTTATTGAAATATTCATCTATCTACTACAAGTTCCGGTTTCCCAGCTCTAAAGCATCGGATACAAATCGTAAACTGGAAGACAGTGCGCGGCTTTAATCATAACATATTAACGCGCAGCCTTTCTTACGGCCAGTGTTGCCTTTGCTCATTAAACATTGTAAAAATTAAGTCAAAAAAAATAAAACTGCAACGCACCCGTTTGTAGTACAAAAGGAAAACTTTATGTTTTTCTCTTTTTCGGAAACAAAGCCTCGCGGGGGAGGTAAAATTTCTCAAGGTCAGATATTCCACTGGTTCCGTGCAGCAATTTGGGAGTCCTCCAAGCGTTGTAAGCCTTGCACCACTGCGGCACTGTAACACCACCACGAAGTCCGCCTGTACCCACTGGCAACCGGTGGGTGGCCGGCCGGCACTGGGGATCGAACCCGGTACCTCCCGTAGTGGAAGCGGACGCCTAAGCGTTTCGCCACCACTGCGGTAACGTCAGATATTCGAACCCGAGACCACAACATTCGTCTACCTTGCGGGCTTTCGGACAGCTGAGTTAGCGTCAGACTTTTATCAAATAAATAATTGCGGAAGCTACTATATTTCCATTTTGAGTTTACAACGGCGACAGAAGGATAACATGACAGGCCTGCGGGGCAGATCGTTTAAGACGGGCAACGCTCCGTGGTGGCTCAGCAGGTAAAGGTGTTGCGCAACTGAGCTCAAGGACGTGGGTTCGATTGCCGGCGGCCGCATTTTGGTGGTGCCGAAATGCAAGAACACACGTTTACTTCGATTTAGGTGGACATTACGGAACCCAGGTGGCCAAAGTTAATCCAGAGTCCTTCAGTACGGCGTGCCTCATAATCACATCGTGGTTTTCAATCAATCAATCAATAAATCAATCAATCAATCAATCAATCAATCAATCAATCAATCAATCAATCAATCAATCAATCAATCAATCAATCAATCAATCAATCAATCAATCAATCAATCTGTTTCAGTTTTTCGTGTACAACGACAAAGCGATGTAGGTAGTAGAAAAAAAAGCTGCGCAGCTTGACACAGCTACTGCCACCCGTACAGCAGCAAAAATATACATGCGGGAAATGAAATACAACTGGCGTTGCCAGCAAAGGGGAGGGGGATCAAACCCCCCCTCCCCCGAAATTTGTCAATTTTGCATTCGTTCATATACACGCACACATACAAATACACTCACGAACGTGCATAGAGGATGGTTAAAACGCACGCAGCCCCCCCCCCCAAAAAAAAAATACAAAACAGAAGAAAACATTTCTAGCTACGCTACTGGAACATACAGAGACGTTCTTTTTACAGCTTCGCGAAATTATAAGGTCATCCGTTTTACAGAATATTTAAGTCGGATAATCTGAGGTATAGAAACAATAAATACACGTAAAACCGTACAATTTTTTTTTCGATGAAACGGGGCTGTAAGATTAGGGTCCTATAAACACGGAGAAAACGTGCAGTGTAGCGCGCCCCTTGAAAGTTATATGCTCCGTGACAGCGACGCACAGACACAGAATAATGGTTGGAAAACGCGGGAACGATGCTCAGTATCGGCTTAAAGGCATCCCGCGCGCGGTATCGTTCGGGCAGACTTCACTCAAGGCAACAAAAAACAACTGTGGATTTGCGCCGTAATAAGATTAACAGCGTGCAACTGCCGTGCTAAGCATCAGCAGCAGATAATTGCGCTCGTCATGCTCTTAGGTACATCCGCTTACCTCCACTTAATCTGAAGCGCGGTGCTGTGAATGTTGCGAATCGTAATACAAATAGCCACTCACTTTTGAGTACGCGCGAATAATCTCCATCTAAACAACTCTCACCAGCACGAACAAAAAAAAAACAAAAAAGCGATTTGGATAAGTTCGTGGGAGGTCGGGAACAACAGATGCAATGTGATAATGGGTATCACGTGAGAACATACGAAAACAAAAAGCAAAAAAAAGCGATTTGGATAAGTTCGTGGGAGATTGGGAACAAAATACAGCAACGTGATAATGGTTATCACGTGAAAAGCACGTGCTTGTGAAACAAAACAAAAAAACTCCGGTTTCGTGATGAAAGGATTTCGAGATTAGCGGGGTCACAAATCTTCTTGGCCTTTTGTTTCTGTATTGCCCTTTTGTTTTTATTAGCTTGAAATTGTGGCTGTTCGCGCATGTGCGTGGATGCGATTCAACACATTTCTGATTCGAAAAAAAAAATATTGCAGGATAACTGATGGGTGTGCAAGTTGAGTTCTGGTTCTAATTATTGCATGGGCGTGGAAATACAAGATGAAAGAAATTAGTGATTTCACAGGACATGCTCTGTACTCGCCACGAAAGTTGCAATTCGAAACAGAAAAAAAATGTCAATGTTGACCAATTTCTTTTCCTTCCGTTCCTTCCGATTAGTTTTCACATGAATAAGGCTTCTTTTCAACAAATTTACGTTTCGCGTAAAACGCATCTCCCGTCAAATTTCACCTTTATTTCGCCTTCGTTTCGCAGTGTTGCTCAAGCACTAGTATGAATCTATAGAACACAGACCCTGCAAACATACACAGTCAGTGCATATAGACAAGTTAAGCTTTAAAAGATGAGAATGAGGCGCAGATGTAATTGTTAAACTGCGCTGAAGTTACAGAATACGCAATGTTAAGGTGGACGCACGGTTCGAAGAAAACGCAGCAAGCGCAAACTGTCAACTGGATTCATTGAAAATACATGAAGGAAAAAGAGGAGAGAAGGGAAGCAAATAGTGAAAACTTTGGAAGGGGAATAAACCTTTGGCGGACTGTTCCCTGAAGATACACGAGACACATCTCACGAATTTGAAGAGTCATCGCCAGTTTGTGAGCAACCAATCCTCGTGCAGCATCTGAGAACAGTCCGTCAAGTGTTTACTCACCTCCCACATTTTCCACCATATTGCTTCCCTTTTCTCGTATTATTATTCGTTCATGTCTTTTCAATACATTCAGTTAATAGTTTGCGCTTGCTGCGTCTTCTTCGTACCGTGTGTCCTCCC
Source organism: Rhipicephalus sanguineus (assembly GCF_013339695.2). Classification (NCBI taxonomy): domain Eukaryota; kingdom Metazoa; phylum Arthropoda; class Arachnida; order Ixodida; family Ixodidae; genus Rhipicephalus; species Rhipicephalus sanguineus. The sequence continues at coordinate 32,798,915 of NC_051183.1, read as the reverse complement.
TGACTTTGTGGACCCCGCAACTTTAGCTCTGTTTAACAATTACGCAAGACCAACTAGCCCAATACCTAACTTTCCTGAGGTGCAGTCAGCAGCAAACGCTTAAGGGTGCCTGTTTCACGAAAAAAGAAAAAAATCTCCAATCCCCCGCTCCCCCAAAAAATGTTTCCTCAGAACATTCCTACATTCCGAAGAACTTCCTCAACATTCCTACGTGCCCGGCAGAACGTTCAACTCATTTCCGGAGACCGAAAGCAACAGTACTTTAGATCTCAAGTATATATTCAAATGCGTAGTACGAAGTGTCGAGAGCTGTAGTCTGCTTAGTTTCGTGTTATGAAAATATTTTTATATAGCTTTTCATACCGTATACCGGACGAGGTATTATGCTGAAGATGGTTAGTCAATTGTATGTACAGTTTGTGCAGAGTGTATGTACAGTTTCTATAAAATTTAAAAAAATGCATATTTTGTTATGTGTTGGCTTATTTGACTGTCCACTTCAAAAGTGTCATACGCACTATACTGGCGCATTGTGTTTACTCTTCGACGTCCGCTCATTTGCTTTCGGCATTGGCCTTCGTAAACTTGCTCAAAAAATGTGTATACGAAAAGCCCAGCTTTCATTTGAGAGTCGCAGGGGAGCCGTTTCTGCGCTGTGGTCGGTTATTTCTTTCGCGACGTTCCTTCAAACACGAACTTGAAAGTTCAGGGGTACGTTCTGTCGCCGCTTCCGCATTCCTTCGAGAAAATCTCAAGTGCTGCCCTCCAGTTTTTTCTTATCGCATTTTTTTTCTGGCCCAAGAAGGAAGCGCGCCTGCCTATTATGGTCGCAAGGGAGGTAAACAGGTCCATAAATGTGGTTGTAAGCTTTGGAGGCCCACACACGTCAGTTTAAGGACACAGGCAGCGAACGTTGATTTTTTGTGCCTTTCGAAATCTGTGCTCCTTTACACAAGACATTGGGGCAGAGTGATACGAAGGACACAGTAAGAGAGGCGATTAAGTGTGCTAACTTAAGCAAATATCACTCATTATTTTTAATAATAAGATTCTCTTTCACTGTTCATTTAGAATTTTGTGGCTCTTAATAGTAAAAGTAGTGTCCATATGGCGGTAAACGCCGGAGAAATTCGTCTTCATTTTCTTGGTGAACTTATGCTATACAACTTCTCGACTATACAGACTGCGTAGTCTGTACAGTCGAGCAACTGTAGCGACCATCATAGCGACCAAAACTGTCGATGGCTTATACGCTAGCTGAGACCAATGAGGTTTGAATGACAGCAACTTCAAACATTCAGTGTTGTGAGAAGGGGGGGGGGGGGAACCTCATTAAGCAGGTAAATTAACAGCAGTTCTGTGTGGGGCCTTTAGTCCAGGGCTCCACTGGCTCATATCGTGGTTTTGGGACGTTAAACCCCAGATATTATTATTATTATATCGCTGAGCTTGGTCTAGGAGGGCTAATTGGCTCTCCCGGTCCTCGATCACGAGCAGTGCCTCCCACTGTCGAACGAAGTACGCTGCCCTTAGAAGGGATGAGTTTATATGTGCTGGCCTAGCCGCACATCTCCACGCTATGAATGAATGAATTAAAAACTTCATTCTGGCAAAGGAATTCTCCCGGCAAAGGTAGAGCCCTCAGTCCAGTGCCCCTGTGGTCTTTACGATCTTGCGAGCTCTGTCGATCAGCTTGAGCTGTTCTTCGAGCAGGACAGAGCAGCCTCCCACTGCTCCGGTGTTGGTGGGTTGTTCATTGGCATCACTTTTGAGTGTTGGCAGGCCCATGTGACGTGAAAAAGCGTTGGGTGTTCCCCGCAAGCGGGCATTTGTTGTCATGTGTTGATGGATATATTATGTTAAGTAGACTCAGATTTGGATATGTATTAGTCTGCAGCTGTCTCCAGGCGACCGACTGCTCTCTACTGAGGTGTGTGGGGAGGGGGATAAGTCCTCCTCGGGGCTCTTTGGTGTTCTAAAATTGCTCCATAGCGTCTGGTTATGGCGGCCAGCGTGGTTTGGCGCCACACCATAGTCTTGTGTAATGTGTCGGGTGCATACAGACAAATTCATATCGTATGCAGCGTTGTGAAGACGCGCTTGATTGCAGGAGGAAAACAGTCAGCGTTGCGGTAAACGCGCCATGCGGCAATACGCGCCTGCTTGCACGCGGGACATTCTTCATCCCATCCGATGAAAAAAAGAAAGTGTGCCCGTGGCGTCCTGGTTAAGACATCGGGCCGTGCGGCTAGGCAAGCGATGGTAACATTTCCATGACGTCCACCCATGTAAGCAAGTAAAAAAAAAAAAAGATGCTCTTTGAGTTATTGCTCTTAAACAGCACTGGGCATTGGAAGATTGAGAAATATAATCGAATATCCACTGCTTCGAAGATATTTTTTTCTTCTGTGCGTTTCGCGTTCGTTCGATTCTGCGCGGACCCGTTAATTGCGTCGTTGATTACGAGGACCAGGAACCAAGGTTCCGGAGAAATGAGAGGAGGGTCGCGACCTTTGAAGAGAGCCGATGTTTGTAACTGTCTGTACTCAGTTTGCGGTAATTGCAAACGAAGTCTAAGCGCACAACAAAATACGATGCGGCTGGGGAACTCCAAAGCTAAGTAAGACGTTGAAGTTATACCATTCTGTATTCATCCGAGGTGCTTCTCTGCTGCTGCATGACATCCCAAACTATAACCAATGAGTGCAGAACTTTTACGGTATGTGTTCCGGGCAGAGCGTTGAAGGATTGTTGTTAGAGAGAGGGAGGGAATGTTCTTTATTGAAAATAAGAGCGAATAGCCTGGCTGTATTCGCTTACATGCAGCTCTGGGAGGAATGGGATGAAAGGGAAAAGCGGGCCTTCAGAGAGCGTGGGCAGAAGAATGTTTAAAGAATGTGCAAGTCTTGTAACAGTGTCCTTGGTGATGAAGGGAGGGTGTATCGGCAGTTAATGTAGCATGTCATTGTTACCGTTGACCATTGTGACACGTTCACTGGGCTGCTTTCTTCTTCACCTTTTCCCATGTAACGATTAGAAGACAACAGTTGCTGCAGCAACTGTTGCTGCTTTGAAGAAGACAGAACCACTTGTCGAACCATTGGCTCCAGCAACACCCGGTGTTCAAGGATTAGAAGACATGAATGATATATTTTCAGTGTTCTACATACGCTATATTTCTCTCTCTCTCTCTCTCTCTCTCTGCATTATGTTTAATGACTGTGTGTGCATTCGAGTTCGTACTTTCGTGCTTCCGAGAGGTCATGGCTCAATGGATGTGATGTATCGCCAGAAAAGGCATTTTCACCCACGCGACTGGACTCGTCTGTGACGCGCGCACTTAGTGTGTGTTGTTGATGTTGTTGTCGTTGCTGCTGTTGTTGTTGCTGCTGCTATTTGCCCTTTTGTTCTTGTTTTTGCTACTCGCCTCTTCGAAATCTACAATGCGCCTCACTTTCCAACCTGCTTTTGTTTGGCTCCGTAAGCTGCTTTTGAGATTCCCTGATTGTTAAATAATCACGTTACAGTCTTCAGGGCAAAGTTCTAGAACGCGCTCGTCTTCATTTTTCCGCTTCTTTTAATACTTTTTAGGGTTTTAGTGGCCAAAACCACGATATGATTATCAGGCATGCCGTAGAGGAGTGTTCCGTATTAATTTCGACCACCGGGGGTTGTTTAACGTGCAGCTAAATCTATGTACACGAGCCTCTAGCCTTTCCCCTCCATCCAAATGCTACCGCCCCGGCCAGGATCGAACCCGCGACCTTGGGTCAGCAGCCGGTCTTGCGTTTCTTCCAATAGTGTATTTTTGTCAATTGTTTTATGTCAATGTCAATATTTACGACAGCAAATATGTAAAAATACAATGGCTCGCTAGCTGCTTCCTCGGCCGCACCGCACCCGGCGCATCAGGCCCAGATGTAAAAATGCCGCTGGGAGACTTCAAGAGCGCCGTTCTCCAAGTTTAACTTCACAGGGACAGCGTGCAAAACATCAAGTTTCGAGTCGCACGCCCCAATCGGTTTCGAGATAAGCTCCGATTCTCCCGCAGCGATCTTATCTTGCGCCCGTCCGTCGCGCGTCTGCCTATATCATCTCGTGAGCCTCGGTCGAAAACACAACTCCGGAGACCGCGCATCTTCACATCCGATGGTCTTTCTTGAAGGGGCTCGTGAAATTCTTGACTATTGTGTTTCCTCGCTCGCATAATAATATAGGTCTAATTAAACTCTGTTATACCGCGTCCGTAGTTATAATGAAAAATGACAGTGGTCTTGATTAATTATTATAATTTATGGCACAAAAGTAGAGGGAGACCCTGTGTAATAAAGCACATAGTCAGCCTAACCATGTTGTAGTAAATACCAACTATACGTTAACGCAATATTTCTACCTCTAACTTTCGAGCTCTCATAGCCCTTTCCCCATCCGCCACTGTGGTCTGGTGGTTATGGTTCTCGACTGCTGACCCGAAGGTCGCGGGATCGAATCCCGGCCGCGGCGGCCGCGTTTTCGGTGGAGGCGAAATTGCTTGAGGCCCGTGTACTTAGATTTCGGTGCACGTTAAAGAACCACAGGTGGTCAAAATTTCCAGATCTCTCCACTACGGCGTCCCTCATAATCATATCGTGGTTTTGTGACTTTAAACCCCTACAATTATTATTATCCCTTTCCCCAGTGTAGGTATTTCCCCAGTGTACCCCCAGTGTACCAGTATTTCTAGACCATCTAGAAATATATATATATATATATATATATATATATATATATATATATATATATATATATATATATATAGATTAAAACACCCATCTTTATGCATGATACTGGCCCTACAACGACACAGATTCATGCAGCTGTTCCGACATTCAGCGCTGCCTGAAAGGGCGCATGCATCACTTCTATCCTCTCCTGGTGTACGGCATACCGCTGCAGCGCCCAAGAATCGACGGCTGCCGTGTCAAGTGCGGGGCCGTTTGCGAGTCTGCTTCCGTGATTACTCGATCTCCATTCCTGGTATAAGCCGCCGCCGCTGCCGACCGAAAGACCGGCGGTTGCCAAACGGCCCGCCCAAATCTCCGCCGAAGGTCGCTCGCGGCGTCTGTGTTCTCTTCGAATGCCGCCGTGGATGTTGTCGTGTGTACGCGACCGAGCCTTCACTTATTACACCCTCCCTTTCCCGACTCCCAGGCTATGGCTTGACGAAAAAAAAATTACGGCGAATTTCCCTGAGGGAAGCGCTTTGTCGTACTGTGTGAAGCACTTGGTGGAGTGCACGAGGCAGATGTGTGGCTGTACCTACTCGTGCTCTTATAATAGTTTTATAAGAACGCACGGTCAACAGCTGACAACCCTAGCCAGCTGTTCGGGTTTCACTCAGTTCTGTATATTAATAGGCGCTTTGCTGCCTTCATAAAGTGAGGCCCGTGTGCTGTGCGATGTCAGTGCACGTTAAAAAACACCAACAGGTGGTCGAAATTTCCGTAGCCCTCCTCTATGATGTGCCTCATAACCATATCGTGGTTTTGGCTCGTAAAACCCCCGAAGCTATTATTACTGCCTCTCCTTGATGGGGCTTTCCTTTAAGATAAATTATTCTTGCATACGTTTTGCCTTCATAAAGATGTACGCGATCGTTTTCATCTTCTATTTACTATCAGTGGAGAAATATTCTTTCTTTTTCACATTTATACCTCTTAAAGTGCTTATTTTTTTATGCTGACCGAAAATCGGTACATGGAATTTCAGGGTTCGCTGTCTATACGATCTTTCGCAACGGGGAAGCGCCTTCCGTCGCCGCACAACTGGTAGAGCATCGGACGCGTAATTCGAAGGTTGTAGGTTCGCATCCCACCGAAGAAAAGGGAGAATTTCTCGCCCATTTAAATACACGCCATAATTACTACAGTGTTAAAAGATCACAGTTAATGTCCCCAATGCTTTCCTTGGCCTAGTTTTCGGTGGTATTCATTTAGTTGTGTCTAACAAAGAAATGAGGCCCTCGAAAAAATTCACCTTCTTTGTATGAGTCACTGCGGTAGTCGCACTCGATCATACGGTCTGTGAAGGTTCCAAAGAACTACTTCGTGTCCAGCTTGACGTTAGGTCCGTTGTTTCAGCGCGATGATTGTTTCGTTCGGTGGGCAGGATACGCTGATTGACGTGAGCGTCTGCGAAAACCTGACGAATCTCTTTCGACGAAAGGCATGACCGTTTGTTCACGACTCTTCATAGGCAGTGGGTGGACTGCTATTCACTCAAAGGTTCCGGACTTCAAAGAAACCTCATGAGATGCTTGATAAGACGTAACAGGGAAGTCGCAGATAGCTCGCATTTGTGTCGTCGCAATTGCAATTACAAGGGAAAATTGGATTGCGCAATGAAAATCTTTGAGAGCGGGTGAGAAGAGGATATGCACGCAAGTCAACCAGATGAACGACAGATTTGCTACCCTAAACACGGGTAAGGGAACGGCAAGTGGACAGAGCGAAACACGGAAAGTGAACACTGCAGATACACAGAAGTGCGTACATCAGGGCTTCACGATCAATCACTGAGAGTGGTGTTCCTCAAGCTCTTCGGTGGTGCGGATGGGCGTCGGCAGGGAGTTGCGAGGGGCACATGCCCCCCCCCCCCCTCCCCACTCTCCGATCCAAACCAAACCGGCAACTGCCCCTCACTGAGCCCCACCATCGCTACCTCACCTCCTCCCCCCTCCCCCCGGCTCCGATGGAACACGGGTTTTTTCCCCACTCTCACAAGAGACAAAATCCTGCGGCGTCCATGTGGTACGCGAATAGCTTACAGTGCCATCGACGGATCTGACCGGAATCCTAGCATAGATCCTGCTTTTCCGTTGAGAATATTTTCTCAAACGAAAGTCGGCGCATCTGCTGTGCTCCGGCAGGTAGATTCTGATCGTGGTTTTAGTTGTGAAGCGCGAAGTGCAGCAGCACGAAGGAAGAGCTAGGAGGAAGCATTGGGTCATGCAGCCAGCCTTGGTATAGGCGACCGCTCCGCGAAACCAGCAGTGTCGGCCCAAGACGTGGCTTTCTGCGTCGAGATCACGCAAGAAATTAGATCTGCCGAGACTCTGTGCTATGGTGCCTGGCAGGCCCGTAGCCAGGGGGGGGGGGGGGGGGGGGGGGGGCTAGGGCCCCTTCCCCCCTGACATTTTGGTGAAGTATGTGTTTTTACCAAAAACGAATAACAAAAATAGGTTTTTTTTTCTCAAAAAGTCAAGGTTTTCAGCGAGTGCCCTCCCCCCTTCACCGAAAAAAATTCCTGGCTACGGGCCTGGTGCCCGGTAGTTTTTAATCGAGGCCCGCTTTTTCGGCGCATTTCAGCCGCCTCGCGGAGGAGGTTTAAAAACGAAACTTAACCAGGAATGCTAAAGCCTACCGCGTGCTATGATGTTTCCATCACGTGTAGGGCGGACACAGCAGGCTTCAATCTCACTGCGCAATGCTCCCTCCTAACTTTTTTTCTTCTTCCATGAGCAGCAATGTTCGCAAGAGACACTCAAAGAAGCTCACCGCGATCGGCCTGCAGTTAGCGGTATTCGTGAATGTCGCCAGGTAAACGTCCAGCTATGAGTGCACCGCATACCACGTCTGTCTCTTTCCTAATGCCTGTACTGATGTACTACCCATCTCGGCCGTGATCTTCTATGAATCATGGCTTTGGTCGCTACAGGAAGGACTCTAGAGTGATGGTCTTGACGCCAGCTAAACAACGCCTCATAGCCACTCAGGTATAACTTCAGATAGCTCAGAGAGCCCGTATCTCTCCTGCAGACTCTGTGATTCGATAGCTCTAGGGCTTACGTCGATAGCCTTACACTTACTTTCTAACGGCTCATTCCTTTTATCGCACTCTCAGCATTATCAAACTAAGCGCCGAGTGGGTAGAGCTTCAAGTATCTAAAGTCGCCCTACCAACTTCGAGGACCATTCAGTTCAAAGCACTAGGCAACCGTACAGCTTGTCGAGGAACCGGAAATAACCATCTTCTCAGTTTCTCTCCGATTTATCTATCTGCCAGTTGTCACCCTCTCTTTCTCGCTTCTTTTCCTTGACACTCAAGAAAGAGATATGTGGGACAGGTCTCCGTAGAACTTGGAGCCGGCTCGAAGAGATCACCTGTACGGTCAAAAACGGCACACTGCGACTGAGATTCGCAGGGCTCTTACGTAACGCCGCAATATGGACTCCGATTGTGTCCCGGAGATCCGTCGCTTACGGCCTGGCAGGCGTTGCGGTTTTCACGAGCCGCTCTCGTTTCAAGTGGCACGCCAGTTTCCCGCGTTGAATTCTATAATTCTCTTACCCGTCGGTACCGTCGATGTGCTCACGCAGGTATGCACACAAAGGGCCGATCCGCGGCTCGTGATCAAATACTCGACGCGCTCCCGACTGCTGAGAAGCGATAAGCGTCACACGCTGGTGGCGCAAGTCCTCCATCTGACTAAATGGCTTTCTCGGCGTCTTGCCACCCGTTCCCTCTAAGGACGCCAAAAGTGCTACCGCTTATACTGCTGGGCTTACGACTTCCTTCAGTATGAAAAGAACAAGTCTGTGTCGCGCTTAGGGCAGATGTCCGGTGGCCTACTTATGAGTTGCATAACGGGTGGCAAACGAAGAGGAAGCGTAGTAGAGGATAGCGCGGAATTAGGGGGGCGTGATGAAATCGGCAATGTTGCGGGCGCAACTCAAAACCAGCTGGCGGAAGAACTGAGAGAGTTGGTTAGAAGGATTAGAGAAAAGCAGGGGGTTTATCCAAGGCTGAGCCTGGTTGGCTACCCTACACTTCACAAGGGGGGAGGGGAAGACCAGTTTATGAATAAAGGAGAAAGGCCACTGCTGTTGCCGTCGACACAGTAACATAAGAACTGAGTAACGGTACATTGTTGGGATGATGATTGTGGTGATGATGACGGGCAAGATGACTTCAATGGCTGAGTGGCTACTGCAACCTGAACATGAGGTTGGGGGGGATCGAATCCTGGCGACCGCACTTTGAAGGGGGCCAAATTCAAACGCGCTCAGGTGCTTACATTTAGGTGCGCCTTAAGTAATCGCAGGTCGTCAGAAGGAATCTGGAGTTTCTAATAACGACATTCCCCATTACCCACAATGCACATTCGAGGCGTTAAACCTCACGGTATATATGGCAAACTGTCGAACAGGCTTCTTACGTACTGGAACCTTCCTTCTGGTATATGTGCGTCTGTGTGCGTGAAATTAAATTCAATTCTGATTCAGCGCAATGTGTTTGATAAGTAAATCATTAGATTATTACGGGATTACTTTCATGCAGGAGTGCCGCGGTAAAAACTACATGCGGTACCCATAACGACGAACTAGTTTCCTAGTTGTTGCACTGGGTTTCAATGCCTCTTCAGCAAACCCGTATCGATTGTCCAGTGAATGGCATCCCTTTATCGAAGCACACTGTAGCTTCCTCACAATTAAGAAACAAAAAAAATATTTTCTGTAAACAAACGAAGGACGCCACTGTACTGATAGGAGCACACCAACGCTGAGCATGGCTATCAGGAGGCACCCTTTGCCCTCCACAGTGTCGATGTTTCTTGAAATGGGCCGTCGGGGTATAGCTTCGCCGTTATGGCATCGCATCGCTGAGCTCGAGGTCATGGGTTCGTTTAAGCCGGAATGGTCGTCTTTCTGACGTTGCCGCGACGCAAAAAAAACGCTTATTTACAGTGCCGACGTTACATCAAACTAAGAACTACACTTTAGGTACCACAGGGTCGTCGACGTACGAACGCAGACAATTACTATGTATAGTCCATGATTACACAAGATTGCAAAGTCTACAAGAGATTAGCCAGTGCTAGTCAACAGTTCGCCGACAATAGGCACCATTACTCAACGCTAGCAGAAAGTCGGTCAACCAGCGTTGCACTTATATGAGTAAACAGGGTAATTGCGATATATATATATATATATATATATATATATATATATATATATATATATATATATATATATATATATATATATATATATATATATATATATATATATATATCATGGAAAATTCGTGAAGACGTGGTACCGCTGGAGCCATTATTTTGACAAGCGGACTTGTTTCTTCGAGGCTCCAGCTCTTGAACTTCTTTTTTTTTTAATATAAATCGTGTCGTTTATGTTATGTCGGGCATATTGAGATACGCCGGCTAAATAGATGACTACAATGATATCTTGCCATCTGTACCATTCATGCAATGCCATACACGACATGCATGTCAAGCCATTCACATGACATGTCATGCAATACCGCATGTTTCTCATGCATGCATGCACAGTCTGGCGTATACAATGTTAAATTTAGGTGCACGTTAAAGAGAGCTTTGTTCTTGCAATTAATTTGTATACCCCAGCAGGGGAACCTCATAATCGCATTGTGGTTTTTAACACGTAAGACCCCAGAACTTGATTCTCTGTCTTTCAGTGTGACGGACAAGTATTTGGACAAGTAGAGGCGAATTGGCGACTGCCAGGTCTGCAAACTTTGGCACTTCGTGTATCTGAATCGAAGCATCTTATGTTTAATGGCCTATGTCACTGACGGCGGAATGTTGTGACGTCACATAATGACGTCACGACATGTCGCCATCAGTGACGTAGGGCACGTGGGCTTTTGTACCCCTTAATTCGCCTGCCGTGTTTCGCTCGAGGGGCCGCTAAACGAGAGACTTAAGGCTGTAGCCTTAATAACTATTTACCGGGCAAGTTGGTTGATGTGTGATGAAAATCGCTGTAGTGTAATTTAAAACTAACAAGAACAAAGACACAGAACGGAAGACTAGACATCACGTGACCACGTGTCGTGAGCGTACATCGCCCGTGGTGTACGCTGACGACACGTGGTCATACTGCCTTCCGTGTATTTGTTGTATTCGTGCTACGTACAGCGGACTTCACCGTGTAGAACAAGACCTCCGGTAGTCTTGCGCTGCACAGAGGCGTCGAGTGCGGCTTTGCAGCAGGCTACATCCAGGAAACCGCCTTGCCGTACACGCTACGATAATGTCTCTCCGACTCTGCGGCATGTGGACCCATTGCGCGCAATTGTCACGCGACGCGCCTTGTACGCGACCAAAAATAGATCGGCCAATCACCTCATTCGATACGGCGCTGGGAGGTCAACGCTTATTCTGGACGTCGGCGCGTTCGGGTCACCGGTCAATGGTACACGTTCATTGAAGTGTATCGCGGTCTGAAATGAAGAAACAGAAAGCATTACTTCTTACAGAGCACCGATATTTTTGATCGAAGTCAACAACCGTGACTGCTGAAAGCGTCGTTCTGCTCCTGTGACTGGCAAACATGATCTATGTGCTAAATGCATCGGAGTAGTTGTTGTTTCTAAGTCCGAGTAACAAATCAAGGCTGTCGCGTTATCCGTTGCTATGTAAAACAGAAGTTAAGGATAATTACACCGACAGGATAAATACAATCAACTGAGGACAAAAGAAGCAGGAAATGAAGATAGCTTTCGCCTTCGAGTCGTATCAGGCAAATACAAAGGGGCCGTGCAGTTATTTTGAGAATGGATATTACCATTGTGGGATCGTCGTTGATTAGATCAAGTGGCGTAGCCAGGGGACGGCACACCGGGCTCGTACCCCCCCCCCCCCCACCCGATTCTTTTGCTTTTTTTGCCATGGCATACAGAGCACAATATGGCACCCGACCACATATGCCTGGCCGGCCCTCACTTCAGATCAAGGAGGTGCCCCCCCCCCCTGAAAAAAATGTCTGCCTACGCCCCTGGCTAGATCATGCGTATTTTATGTCCGATGATGTAGGAGTACAATAAACTGGGCTAGTTGGATGACCGCTGGTCAAACAGAGCAGGCTTATCTTGAGTCCACATATGAAGACCATTAGGAAGTGACAGTGAGTATTGGGAAGAGGCTAATTAGTCTAAAATTTTATGTGAACATAAGCGAAATTAGGCCTTTATTTGTGCTGATTAATAACTATGTCTGTTGCAACCGCTTTTAAAGAGAACTGGCTTTCCTTCCTGAATATTATTAATTTAATGGTGTTAGTTATTCGATCACGATCACCACATGCTGACGATGGCGTGCACTCAGGCGTAAGTTTGTAGTAACAGAGCCAACCTTCCATACTTATTTCGTGGAGTTCTAAAGAAACGATAGTACAGTCCTAAAACAGCTCATTACCGCAGCATCATGTTCATAGGCGTGCGCAGATAAGGGGCAGGGGGGCGCCCCCCCCAGGCACCTAAGAAGAGAGGGGCGCAAAATCTGCCCCATACATTGACTTAATAGGGAGGGGCGCACCGCGACGAACCTTCGCTCCCCCTGAAGGGGAACCCTGCGAACGCCTATGACCATGTGGAAGGAGGCAGTTTCTACGACAGCTTTCGCAGAAGCTTTTCAATGTTCCTGATCGTCCTAGCTTAAACTTTCGCAAAAACTTGCCGAAATCTGCGACCACTGAAGCGATGTCTGTTGGATATCTAGGCTCGCTCCGTGCCTTGAAACTGCGAAGAGACCTTGGCCGTACACTTTGATTCAACGAGTTGTTGAAAAGTCTGTCAGTGAATTCCTGCTAGAGTGTTGGCTTCATCTGACATTCATTAAGCTTCGCTACCCGCCGAGATCGCTGAGTGATGTGAAGTCATGTGGCTCAGCATAAAGTTGTTGGTTCTTTTCCGGTACACATGACCACACTGCGAAAAACCCCCATGTACACAGATATATTTGCATGGTAAACAAGAAGACAGCTAAGAACTCTTTAAGTTAACTTACGGTGTATTCATCTTCATTCTTGGCTCTTACCCACTAGGTGGGATTGGACATCTGCCCTTCGTAAGTTGAAGGAAAAGATGATGATGATGATAATGATGATGATGTGCCTGAATATGTTGCAACTTCGTTTTCTAACAAGGAGGGAAGAGGAAGAAATAGACGAAAAGGGAGGGAGGTTAGCCAGTTCTCAGACCGGCTGGCTACCCTGTGCTAAAAGGGGCAAGTGAAATACGATATAGTAGGAAAGAGATGTTACAAAAAAAAAGAAATAAATGAAAGGAGGATACGACACTGTTTTAAGGTCGGGTTAAAGGGACAGGCAACTGGTCTTACAGACAGGTTTTCTAACAGGAGTTTCCGTTTCTCGCGTATGCTCGGCCCTTCTGGAAGCGTCCATTATCAATATGCCGCGCGGAGACGTGTTGGGCAGTCGGGCGTCATTGCACTCTGGGCGTTGTCAACAGCCGGTTAAAGCCTCTGCTCGTTAAAGCAACCCCTGTCAACCAGACACAACACACTCGGCGAAGACATACAACCGACGCAAAAGGGCTGCACGGAGGCCGCCCAGGCTTCTAAAACAAGGGCAGATAAGATATTAGCCAACGTGTTTCTTCTTGTTCTGGTATTTCGTTTCTTTTTCTTTTTTTTCTTTCCTTGGTGGGTTCCTCTATCTTTAGAACTACGTTCCGGCGTCGCGTACTTCTGAGGGTCAAAGCGCTCCCCGCGGCTTGTTGACGTTTCGACGACACCCGCTGCACGGCCTGCGTGCGTACAATTTGGTTAGGTCTCGGTGCAGATTAACGTGAAGGACAGCATAGAGAGAAAGAAAAATTACGCCCGTCAGAGCAACAGCTCTTGTGGCCACAGGCGGTCGTGTGTCCAGTGCTTCAAGATCCTCCACGATGGTCCAGCTGCCACGGTTATTTTTTTTTTTCTTCTTTTGAGTAGGACCCACGAGTCGACTTCCGGACAGGGTCGGAGGGTGTTTTGACGGCCTCAAATACGCCAAGGGAACCTCAGTCGAGTCAACAGGTAGTTTTTTTTCGAGATTAAGACGGTTTGGGGGACAGGGTGTTTGACGGCGTACAATTACGCCAGAAAACCTGGCACTCGAATAAACGGGGAGTACTTTTAGAGATTGAGACGGTGTGGTGGGCAGGGTCGAAGGGTGTTTTGCGGCGCAAAAATACGCCGTGGGACCCCATTAAAGTAAACTGGGAGTTTTTCTAGAGATTAAGACTGTTTGGCGGGCAGGGTCCGGAAGGGGCTTGGCAGCTTAAAAATACGCCAAGAAACTATGCACTAGAGTAACCAGGGAGTTATTTTAGAGATCAAAACGGTTACTTATGATGGAATATGGCAGTGCGTAACGAAACAATGACTACACTAGAAAAGACAACCACTATTTCTCTAGACAAAATAGTGGTTATCTATTCTAGAGTCGTCCTCGTGTCGATGTGCTTAGCCATATCTCGTTAGTTTTTAGAACACTAATGTTCGGAATTTCGAAGCTGGAGTCAACGTCCGTTGCGACAAGATTCCAGCGCACGCTGAAGGGCGCCACACTAAGACGTGGTCTTAGTGCTCAACAATACGTCTCCAAGGGCAACAGGAGTAAATAGAGAGTTCACAGGATTCACACTCCATTTTTGGCAGTTGGGAACCCGATTCAACATCGGTGGACGTCACGCTTATGGACGCATCAAGTGAGATTGACAGGGTTTCTTCTTTTTTTTTCATTTTTAATGTGGGGAACTTCAACACCTAATCGCTAAGAGCACAATGTCCTTGCAGTGTCTAACCTTCCGACTCTTCAGTTTCGGAGTAACCACCAGTGTGCTGAGATTTCAGTGCACGTCGAAAGCGCACACTCCAAGAACAAATAGGATATTTCCGAACCTTCTTCCAACCCCTGTTTCCCCACCCCAGCGCATGGTAGCAAGCCGGATGATAATATCTGGTTAGCCCCCCCCCCCCCTCTCCCCGGCTTTCCTCTTCATCTCTATACCTATCTTTCTTGGGATCGGCGTATTTTTAACATTCTAAATCGAAAAATGGGAAATTACTCTGAAACCATCATGCTAACTTATCACTATAATGTATACCCCACAATTTAACCAAGATAGGGAAGTTCTACAGATTGTGGACCTCTGACCCTTCGTATCTTAGAACAAAAAGAGTTTATAAATGCGGATCTGCTTACACACTATTTTGGGAATCTGAAATCCGAAGCAAACACAGCTGCGGTGATAATTCAGAAAATGATAGAGGCCACCCTACTGCAAGAAAAACGAAGGTTTAGTGTGAGACAGCGCTTCATTTCCAAGAGCAGAATGTGTTTATCGTGCTCGGTCCTTCGACATATGCTCTAGTGAAAGCCTATGCTCTCACGAAACACGCATTATTTTACTTTTGACGTACCCATATGAATGCATCGTTACTTTCGACTGACAATTTCGATCGACAAGACATCACCAACTGGTTCTACATGCCGAGATTTGGTCTTCAAGGTGTTAATTTGAGTTTTATTTGCCTGTAATTCGCATTAATATTTCACTCGCCGTTAATTAAGATTTGATTCACTTCCACACCATAGTTAATTTTTCACTTCATTTTACCTTTATTCACCTTTAATTAACCTTAATCTACATTTGATGCACCGTATGTACCGCTTATCACTTCTAATCACTTGTCATTGAACGAAAGAAGGACAATTGAACAAGGGCTCGTTTTTGTTGTTAGACACAACCAAATGAAACCAACAGACAGTGAAGCCAACGAAAGTATAGAGCGCGTTATTTGTACTATTTGACTGTGAGGTACGCCGTACTGGAGGGCTTCGGAAACTTCGACCATCTGGTGTTCTTTAACGTGCACTGACATATCGCGCTAACGTGCACTGACATATCGCACTGACATATCGTGGGCCTCTGGAATATCACCACGATCGAAATGCGACCGCTGCGGCCGGAGTCGAACCCGTGACCTTCGGATGAGCGGCCGAGCACCATCACCGGCACTGTACCCCCCCCCCCCCCCCACCCTCCTTGCAGCCTTCAGCACCTCACCCGGCATTGCACTACCTCAGGGGTCGCCCCCCCACCCCTGACTTTTGCCACCATTCGTGTTAACGCGACCGGGCTTTCTTTTCTAACTCGGGAGCTGTATAAGTCTTTCACCTTTAGAAGTGTCCATGACGACACATCGCTGTCAGAATCGGGAAGAGTGGTCGAGTACATGGAGAATAAGGACGTATGAGGCTGCTGACTCAGTGCGACGATAAGATGTCGCCAGATTTCGGCGCGCTTATTTAAAAAGCGAGATATCAACGCTCCCAACACGTACTCGACACGGTTTGCGCTTTTCCCCGGCTCTCGAGAAAGAAAGCGAAAAGCCCCGGCAACAAGCATCAGATCAACGTGACTGTGAAGGAACGGTCCATCACTTGCTGAAAAAAGTGGGACAGACAGTCTCGCGTGAAATCGTCCACGCGCGCGTCACACGCTCTCTCTAGTCTGTCCACAAGAGTTGGAAGGGGGGGGGAGGGGGGAGGGGCAGGCAGACACTACGTGCACACATCTTGAAGATGGTACGAGCAAGTGCGAGTGTGTTTGTGTGTGTGCGCGCCCCATTCACGTGTTTTCTCGGTCGCCGTCTCGGGCGAGCGACGCTCGCTTTCCGTGGAATCCGCCGCTAACCCAGAACGACTTGGAAGAGCGTATAGCGTGGACGCCTGGTCACCACGCCCCCTACTTCTGGTCCTTCCTCCTCACCCACTGTAGAGTTGCGTCGTCGTCGTAATTTGGTTTGATGCGCAAGCTGCTCGAAACGCAGGCCTCCGTCGGAAGATTCTCCAAAACCTGCCACTGACCTAGCTTGCCTCTCAACCTCCCCCCCCTCCACCCACCCACGCAACACACCACCCGTACTGCCATTACCCCCCACTTTCACCTCCTTCACGTCTTCCTGCTGCATCTCCCCCCCCCCCCCCCCGAGCACCCTCACTTTTCAGACCCTCGAAGGACGCTCGAAAATTGCGTATGATAAGCGTCTCTTCGATGCGATAGAGAGCGCAGTGCACTGGCACCCTAGCTGCAGCAACAGCTGAAGCCTTAGACATACATGTTTGTCCTGTCAGATAAGGCTACTTCGCGGGTGAGAAAAAAATATCAACAAAGCAGAGCGGAGGTATCTGTTTCTACGCTGTGCTGCAATACGCGGAAGCATATTTGCGCCCCCGTTGCAATTCCCTTTCCCCCCTGCATGACATCTGAAGAAGAGGGAGAAAGTGGCTGCCATTGAAGAAATGGGAGAGAAGGGCTTTTCGGGTTCAAGTTTGTTGGCCTACCCGACTCCGCCCTCTAGTGGAGGTTACGTTACGAAAGTGAGTGCCTTATCTGACTTCTTTCGTATCGCCGGTTTCCGCCTATCTCGTTGACTCGCTATCTCTCTTCCTGGTATGTGCATTAGAGGTTAAGGTATTCCGCGAGACACGTGATAATTTTTTCGCTCTCGACATCTCTTATCTATATCCAGCGGAGAAAGAGCGGAATAATTAAAGCTAGCTTACTTGGCATCGTGATCAACTTTCGTGTTTTATCGATTTGCATACAGTAGCAATATCTGTGCTTGTGCCCCAGCAGTCACGATCCTTGACAGCTGAACCCATTTAGTGCTGGGGCATGTTGATGCTATTAACCCCTTCAGTGAACATTAGACAATCTTGTGTAATTTCGTTCGTGGTTACAGTTCATGGACCTTACAAGCATAAGTGTCGAAGGTCTGTAGAAGTTCTGCAGACTTATTCATCTACAGTGTTTGGATTTTCGATTACCTGTTGGGAACTTAGAGTGTTTTTCAACTATTGTATGTGGACTAGCTCATGGACCGCGAATAGACTAAAACAAATACTCTAACACAAATATGTTATGTCTCGCCAATAAATTTTCTACAACCTTGTCAAACACGAGGGGCAATGTATATATTCAAATGCATTCACAGATGTGGATCAATAAGATAATTGGGTGCACATGGATTTCTCTCGCATTGCAGAATTAATCAACCAGGAGCCCCGACATCTTCCACAGCAAAAGTGAGGATCACTAAAACGCAACCCCGGGAAATGAGACTACGCCCCTGATGCTGCGTCATTGAGACAAGGTGTTGCTATCGGTGTCTATACCCTATCAATAATCTGTATTATATGCGTTATCATGATCAGAAGACTGGGGTGTTTCCGAATCCTTTGAGCTATCGTGAAAAGCCACCTTTCCAGATAATGGGACCCGTTTCTTTTGAACATAAACCTAGTCTCCTGAATCTCCTACAGCAACAATTTTCGCGAAGCTCACGGTGCATTTATTCCTAATCCATCTGATGAAGAACGTTAGCCCGTATCGAAAATCTGGCAACCCTGCCCAAACCCGCTTAAGGGGTTAGGTTTCACGGCAGTGCTCAAAGGCGCTGCGGGAAGCCACCTGCATGACTCGTCATTCTAGCGATGTCGCGCCAGGCCATGTCGCGGGGAGTTACGTAAGTTGGCCGATAAAGCCGATACCTCCCAGCGGCTTAGCCTTCTATGTTCCCACTGTTAGCAAGACAGAAAGACAGTGTGTGCGGGGAAAAGATGTTGCTCAGTGATTACGGCACTTTCCGCTTGGTTTAGGCAGAGGCTTACCGAAGAACACGGCCGGCATGCGGGGTGTGGTGAAACAACGCTAGTCTTCAGGTGCATTTACTACATGCGATTGTTTGGGCGTATGGCCACGGACTTGCTAATCCTCGGCTAATTGGCGAGTGTTCTCATTAGGCGGATGGAGCAATATGTGAAATCGCGTGTAGCGCGATCGTCCCCATCAAGGTCACGGAACTGCCCGCCTCTGTGGTACAGGGGTTGCGGTGCTCGGCTGCTGACCCGTAAGTCGCGAGTACGATCCTGGCCGCGGCGGTCGCATTTCGGTGGAGGAGAAAATGCTATAGGCCTGTGTACTGTGCGATATCGGTGCGCGTCAAAGAACACTAGATGGTCGAAATATCCGAAGACCTTCACTACGGCGTGCCTCGTGATCGTATCGTGGTTTTGGCACGTAAAACCCCGGATATTATTGTTATTTAATCCTCTCTCTCTCTCTCTTAAGTTGACGTAAATTTTCGCGTTCTCTGCGTTCAAGTGTCATTCGGCTATCGGCTGTATTTGGTCTACTGCAAGACGAACACCTCTCCTCGTCATCTATAAACTCACGTTAATGCTCTTCAGCCGAGTGCTTACTTCAACCGCTAATTTCCTAATTCATTATCTTGCCAGATTCGCTACGTTCCTCGGCTGCACTTCCTTCCTCCTCATACTGAGCCTGCTACTCTAATAAACTCCATAACTGACTCCAATGTAATCAATTGTCGCCTGTTCCTTTAATGATATAGCTGTCCTTCGTTTCTTAGATGTGGGGTCTTTTTTTCTGTTTTTTTTTTGTTTTTGTTTTTCTGTTAGGAGACACAAGATTCATAGTAAAGAGTCCTGAAGAATCACCAGTCGTTCGAAGTCAACAGAAATTACTTGAGCTGTGTGGTCCTAACAAAACAGATGTTCGGGAAAGGATTGAGGCTCGAAGAGATGAAAAATCCTTGAACGAGAGGTGTCGCTGGGGCCGACGTTTCGACGAGTGTTTGCTTTTATTTATTGGCTTGATTTAAGGAGATGTTGGCGGGCAAATAAAGCGCCGGCTACTCCTTAGCTCTTAGAGGTGTCTAACATAGAGTGCATAGGGTCCAAATTTCCAAGCATAACTAACCCGTAGTACATACAATATACAACTTAGCTTAGCAGTCAAGACATAACAGTCAAAGCAACATATTCAACAATCACATATATGTGTACATACGATTATGTTTAAAAAAATGAAGAGCAAGCGTTGCATAGCATAACCAAGACAAAGATAGTCAACACCAGGCCCGTAGCCAGGGAAAGTACCCTAGGGCACCCCCCCCCCCTCCGAAAGTTCGGGGGGGAGGGGGTTACCAAAAATAAATTATGAAAATAGGTGTTTTCTTTTTCAAATAGTCAAGGCCTTCAGCAAATCCCCCCCCCCCCCCCCCGAAAACAATTTCTGGCTACGGGCCTGGTCAACACGCACATAAATATACACTTTGACGTTAAAACAAAATAAAGCTTAAATGCGCTATAGTAACGGCCAAGAATGACACTGTCTTCAAAAAAAGTTTTTACTGCTTTTAAAGCACACTTCTGTAAACCTCTTCTTGGCCACGGGCCCAAAAGTTTCCTTAAACATAGTGGACTAACGTCATTAACGACGATTTTCTGCTTGAAAATCGCGCGTTAATGTGTACGTTAGCGCGTGTACATGTGTACGAAGCGTACACATACACGCGTTAAAGGGACCCTGAAACGGTTTTTTGAAGTTTTGTCAGCGTTTAGGCAGGGGCATCCCCAAATCATTCGCACCAGAAATTAAGCGACGCACTGTCTACCAAGGCCGCTACGGAATTTATATCTATACCCTCCTCCTCACCACTGCCTTGCACCCTCAACTCACAGACACCCTGTCATCGCCGGCGATCGCAACGCTCTCATGAGCGCACTCGACGGTTTGAGCTTCGCCCAGTCATGGCCTCAGATATTGTGCGCCGACGGGTTGCGCGCATTCTCGGAGGCCCAACAAAGACGAAGCTCGCGGAGTGGTTGATATCTGCTCCGACAAGTGCTGCCCCACTACCAGCAGATCTTGTTTTATTCTCCTGTACGGCGACAATCTGCAAAAGCATGCGGCAAACAAAAATAATTCGAGAACGATCACCGATACGCGTAAACTCGGGCAATGTGGTTGTGTCTTCAGGGGTGAAGTTACAGCCACAAAAACGTGGATCGTGGCGTTGAACGGATAGTGAGAGCGCGACGCTCATTGCAGCGACGAGCTGAAGGGATTCCGCTCGCCAGATGCCTCACGAACATTGCACGATTTCGCAGCTTTACAAGTCACCAATTGCTAGAAATTGCTAGATATGTGGTACACAACACGGCTAGGGAAATTAATTATGTCCAAGAAAAGAAACCTCGAGATAAACACTGTCGCTCAGCTCACGTCAACACGGAGTACGTTGTAACACAGGCAGACGACGCTCGCTGCCCACAGGAGGTTCAGTGACGTGTACTGGACATATCCAATCAGATCAGCCGCCTGCGTGACGTCGCGCTTCCAATACGACGCGCACTGGAAATGGGTGGTTTGAAAACGCGTTTGGCTGAGCCGCTGTGATCGGTGGCGATTCGCATGCTTCAAAGCCTTGTAATAAATTACACAGTTTACGCACAGACCTTAAATCGGTCTGTAAATGATCCTTAGGACTTGCTCTACCAGCTCAATGTGTTCGTACAAAATCGTCAAAACCGTTTCAGGGTCCCTTTAAGGTAGACAGTTGCTGCCTTCAAGATGACAACAGCACTTGTCGAAACGTCGACTGAGCGCATAGGTCGGCAAAAAATGTTGAGCTCACTCAGACTCACTCATGAAACATATCATACCCTTAGGGCTCACTCGGACTCAAACTCGCCAAACTTTTCCTCATCCGGACTCACTCGAACTCAGACTCACTATAATTTTTCTCAATCGGACTCACTCGGTCTCAGACTCACCAAAATATATTTCACCCGGACTCAAGACTCAGACTCACGGCTCGATCTGAGCCTGAGTGAGTCTGAGTGAGTCGACTCATGAGTCCGCTAGCCTATAATTAGCCTTTTTCGACCATAATGCCAATGCTCTTTAACGCCAATATCTCGCATAATCGGTGCGCTACTTAGCGCATTTTGATCTCGTACCTTCAAACACGAGTTATCTGAGTTTGTAGTTCAATAAGGATCTTTTTATTGAAAGAGATGATACACATGTTATATTTTGATCAGTAACTTCCCGTGAAGAAGTTTGCGGGGGTAGGTGAAGGCACCTCCTCCCCTTCTCCCTCCTCAACTCATGCCTCTGATCAATAAATATTGAGCTGACGTATGAACGGTAGCGCGTTGAATTATGTGGGAGTATACGTGAGTATAAACGTGAGCCGACATAAGGCTGATAGTGATGCTGAACTTGAGTAGATAAGACCATAGGTCGGCAAAAAATGTGGAGCTCACTCAGACTCACTCATGCAACATATTTTGCCCTTAGGGCTCACTCGGACTCACACTCACCAAAATTTTCCTCATCCGGACTCACCCGGACTCAGACTCACCAAAATTTTTCCCAACCGAACTCACTCGGACTCAGACTCACAAAAACTTTACTCACCCGGAGTCACTCAGCCTCACGTCTCGACATGAGTCTGAGTGAGTCTGAGTGAGTGGACTCATGAGTGAGTTCGCCGACCTATGGCTGAGCGACACCGCTCGTTCAAGGATTTTTTATCTCTTCGAGCTGTGTGATGTCATTTCCGTCGTGACGCATTTCCAGTCGAATTAAATATTAAGATTTGCTTATAGACTAACGTGAAAGAAAGATTGGTGCATTCGTGTGGGAGGTAGTGGCCACACGCTGCAAGTGGGTGGCCAATCCTTCTGTGTTGTCAGGGAGTGCGGGTGTTAAAAAATCAAGAAGAAGAAATGCGCATGGGCAGGGCACCCTACATGCCCTGCCCATGCAGAGGGTATGGGACCCACATGGGGCTTGGGACTTGGGGCTTGGGACACGCGATGGGGAGACAGAAAGTTAGGTTGACAGATAAGATAGAGAAGATCGCGGGCATAACGTGGCGGCAGCGAGAACAGGACAGGGTTGATTGGCGGAACATGGGAGAGGTCTTTGCCTTGCATTGGGCGCAGTCAAGACGATGATGAACAGGATGATGAAAGAAAGAAACAAACAAACAATTAAAGAAAGAATGGTGCGAACAGATTACTGTGGACTGTAAGGAAGCTGTCTCGAGTTCGCGATTTGCGTATAGATGAATGAAAAGTCCAGACGCGACCTCAAGATTTACTACGCGGTTTTTCTTTACACGCCTTCTATATCGCTTCGTTATTCTTGTTTTCGTCGTATGCTGCCGAGACGGATTCCGCGTGTTACACACGAGATAACCTATCCGGACGCAATTCTAAACGCACAATGGCCGCTTCTGTAAACCCAAACCCCACCCGCTAAACGGCGCCCGTATACATTTCCTTCGGCCATCCGCCGCCTCTCCCTTGTAATGGCTCGGCGTTCGCTTGAAAACGATGCCGACCACACATTACGGTGAAGACGCGGCACTGCTTTTCGCGTACACCAGTGGTGTGTTAATGACCTCGCAGCCATGGAGGATGTGGAGGACAGGGAGGAGTGCAAGGGGCGTTCTAGGCGGCTCGTGTGCAAAGCACTCTCTCTGTGCGCGACGTACCGCCAACACTGCTGTCGATCTGAATGACTCCGCAGTCACTCTGACTCTTTATACCACACCCTTTTTCGTCGTTGTGCTTTTACCACTGGTACGAAGTACGTAGAACACACAAGGCGATTTCTTTGTCGTCTGCGATTCGCTAGCCCTTAATGAGTATGGAAGGCAAAGGTCGGGGCACGTTGTACGATGTTCCGACGGGAAACGCGCCGTACACTGACTCTTACGCATTCGGTTGAACGCTTGTTTTTCTTTTTTTTTTTCCTCGCTGGAAGACCACGGCAATTTATCTCCGGAAGTCGCGCGAAGTCGCAGCTTCCGCTGCCTTAGTTTTCGGGGTACCAACTGAGACGTTAGGTCTTCTACATATTTCATTTTGTTTTGTCTGTTAATGCAGCCAGGGCTGAAGAAAGGCAAGTCTGAGCAGTGGTGCCGGAAAAAAGAACTGCGTTTTTGGCCCTGCAGTGCAGACGGCAGCCGCAGGCACAGCAGTTAGACCACGTTTTAATTTTTTTTCAAGAAAGATGGTGGAGGTATTTTCCAACGAAATTTTCTTATGCCATTATCCCGCACCCTTTCGAACCGTCGTTGCTGCCGGGTGTAGCCGCATCAGCTGCCCTGGCATCCACACAGAGTACACTGCAGCACTCGTATGTACTAATTCGGTTGTTACGTAACTCCTTACCTACTATCCCCTAGAGGTGTGTCTGTGGCTAGCCGACTTTGTTCTCTGCGCAACTACAAACTGAAACGTCAAACGGTATGAACATATATCTTTACAGTATATAATTTCCTAATGAAAACTAAGCTTGCAACGCCTCTATAGATGGCCTGCGCTGGCCTCACTGAAGCAGCCACGTTGGAGCACCAACATGGCGGGACGCGAACTTTTTGACGTCACGTTAGCGTTATGAGTACATCGCATGCTTATTCCTTCCTTATTCATGCACAGAGGCCCAATAACGTTCCAGCGAACTTACTGTCACACTGAAGCAGGTTAATTGCCGCGTGAATATACTGCCTCGGAGTCATCTAAACCGCCATGCTGGAGCCGTGTTGTGCGTACATGATGGGACGCGCAAGCTATCAGTTATTGCTGAATTACAAGGGCCGGTCATCACTGCGACCGTCTCCGGATATGACGTCACAACGAAAGGTGCACTGATCTCTGTGGACAGTTCGATCACGTGTCTTGCTGGTTTCGTGTGCTAGGTACGTGATTGCGCTATGGTGCATGACAGTTTTATGGCGTATGTGTATAATCAATAACACGTGGTGTTGCGTGTTGCTGCATTGAAGACAAGACCACTTGTGGAAACGTTTGCTCCACTGCACCCCTTGGTCAATGATGTTTCATCGCTTCAAGACTCCATCTTCTTCAGAACTTATGCATTATTCTATAATGAATCACGTCACGTATGCTTGCGTTCACGTAGATTCCAGAATGTTCGTTGGTTCTACGTAACTTTTGCTCTCGGCTGAGCCAGAAGGCTGTAACCACGCCTCAGGCGCGAGGGTAGTGATACGTAAGCTTGGACGGTGTGACGTCATTAACGGTACATAGGGAGTTCCGCTTCGCCGCTGGGAAATCATCGAGAGGAGGAAAGAGAGGCTGCGCAAAGAAAAAGGCGTTTGAGCATAATTTATTGACGCGTTTAATGGACGGTTAAAAGTGGATTCCTAAATTAAGCCGTATTATTAAATAACTCTGCTGCAACAGCAAGGCGTTAGCTGTGATCGTAAAAGGAACAGTCTATACCTGCAAATTCGTACAAGGCGCGAAAACGACTGAAAGGCGCGGGAGTGGCGACGCATTAAAGCTAGCGAATAAGCTCGAGACGAGGTCGTTGGTGTTCTTAGTCTTCCACTTAGAGTTCCCTTAATTGCTGATTAGCGAGCAAGTCTTAATTTGCACTCAACATGAGTGTTATTTATTAGACAATTAGATTAGACTTCAGCGAGGTTTAAGTGCTTTTCCAGCGCGGTAATGGCGGAACTGGCAGGGCCTATCAGCTCGTTAAGCCGCTTCGGCCTTACCGACGTAGTCAGCGGGACAAATAAACGTGGAATTTTCAAATATGCGGAAAAAAGGATTCGTTGAAGTTACTGACGTCATAAACCCACGCCAATTAACGCAACTATAACTTCGTCATCTACCTCGCGTGATTTCATCTGCGTTATCACGACGGCCCCGTAACTTTCAGGTCACGAACGGCGTGCGCGCCATCAGCGTGGCATAGCATTCTTGACAGGAAAGTGGCGAGGAGCCGAGTTTTCAAGAAAGAAAACGCCAGCAAAGCCAGATGACGATTGTAGTTCTGCGGCAGAAATACTCCAGAAATGCTAACTTTTTTTTTCTCACCTTAAGTAAAAATCGAGTATGTGAGGAGTATTTCTGAAACACAATTATAATGGTCATCTGGCTTGCTCGAGTTTCCTGTGTTGAAAACCCGGCTCTCGCCACTTTCCTATCAAGAATGCTATGCCACGCTGATAGCGCGTGACCGGGAAGTGCCGGGACCACGGTGATCACGCAAGGTAGATCACGATTATAATTTTGTGGCAGAAATATATCATAATTATTGTTAGAGTCTAACGTCCCAAAACCACGATTTGATTGTGAGAGACGCCGTAGTGGAGGGCTTCGGAAATTTTCACCATCTGGTGTTCTTTAAAATGCGTTATCTAAGTACACGAGCCTCAGGCATTTTTGACTCCATCGAAAATGCGGCCGCCGCGGCCGGGATTCGATCCCGCGACCTGTGGGTCACTAGTCGAGCACCATAACCACTAGACCACCGTGGCGGGTTGTGGCAGAAATAGGTATATTTAATAAACTTTATTTGGGCATAACACAAACCGCGAGGTAAGGCAAAAGAAGGACTTAAACCTCCTGACTAGGCCTTACCCCTCTGGGGCAGCAGAGGTAGCGGATTTGAAAGTTACAATTTAACTAGAACATAATCAATCAACAAGAACATGTTCACTAATCCAGTAAGAATAACAAGAACACAGTGAATAATGCAGTAACTAGTAATACTTAGTAACAGTAACACTAACTCCCTAAGTGCTCGATTTTTTTTCTTAGTCTATTGTTCCGCGGCGGAAATACTCCCCAAATACTCCATTTCTTTCTCAAGTGTACTTGATGACGATAAGGGAGACCGGAAATGGGAACGCGCACAGGTGCTGCGAGTATCGCCTGACTTCTATCCTGCTTAGCGGAGACAAGCTCGTAAAAAAGCGTAATCGGAGGTGTCGTTTTCCGCGCTATATGGCGTGCTTCGGAGTTAAGAGTATCGTACAGAAGGTTGCCGAGCTCTCGTGTACGAATGGAGCACTTCTACTCCGAAAAAATCGGAACCGCACTCAGCGAGTTGAGAGGCGTGAAAGCTTACACCGTGATAGCGTTTCGCAAATTGACGTTTTAGCTTCTTTTTTTCAGTACGTCTTTATTTACGTTGCTCACTGGGTCGCTGCGGTTTTTTCTCTTATCGGCACCAGTGAGAAGCGATAGTCGTTCCCATTGGAGCGATTGATTCTACGCTTAGATAAGAGTTTCCCGGAATGGAGTGGCATTTGAAGGAGCATGCGGCTTCTATGTCTCTTCAAAGTGATACGCCTCTGCTGACTTCTTCGTGGATAGCGACCCTGACCCTATAAAACGATGCGTTGCAAGTTTCTTTCAGCGGTTTTGGTATCATTGCGTCCGCTTTGCGTGATGCGATAACACGGTGAGTGCATGTCGATGAGTGCAAGGCGCCTCGAATGAGGAGCGCCTTCGATCGTCCCGTTCACTTCCAATGACAGTTTAAAGTCGCGTTCAGCGAGAGGTGGTCTGCAAAGTGAGTCCCCATGCAAGTTTTGTCCGACTCTCAGCCGCGCACTCAAAAGCATTTCCTTTTGTGTAATTCTAGTGGTAAATTCGATTTTGGGAGCTGGAAACGCGCCTTGGCCGCCATGTTGTGACACCGCGTGCTCGTATACGAGAGGTTGCGATGTCACAAGATATTGATAATTTGGTTACCGTATTTTGTTTAAAATCCAGGGAACAAGAATGTGGCCCAAAAGTAGCAAACTAGCCAAAACATCTTTTTCTGGCACCACCGACCTTAAAAAAATAACCAAATTGGTGCAATGTAGCCAAATCTGACAACCCTGACCGTCACTCACACTTTATGAACAGGCAGCGCCGTAGCGTGGGCCCCTCCGGGTGCTGTCGCAGCGGCCGGCTATCGAACCTGCGACCTAGTGCGTGTCCAGCAGCAATATGCGCCGTAGCCACTCAACCACCTCGATAAGAGCTCACATGAGCAAGAGAGCAAGAGGACATCGGCCAATTTACCCGTCCATCCGACCTCGCCCGGCGGTTAATTCCTCCATCAGCTAACAGCTTACTTAATCATCCTTTAAGTAAGCCTGAATGCCTGAGAGCCTGATTCATGCTTGCGCCTTCGAGTACAGTCGGCTACAAAATAATACAGACCACGGGAATGCGCGGCGAGATTCCGGTCTGCGCTGTCTAGTGGCGAGCCGTCCGTTGCCGAGAGCGTTGTTCCGGCTATTACACGGCCATACCAATGCTCTCGACAGCAGACGACTCGCCACTGGAGGGCGCAGACGGGAATTTCAGCACGCGCTCGCGTGGTCCATATTATTTCGTGGCCGACTGTACATGGCAAAAGTGGACCTCTATGCTATTTCTAGACAGAATGCGCGAAGAAGGGTCGCAATGGAGAGCCCGGCAGATAAGGTCGGTTGACAAGCAGAGTGCTGACGGCTCTGAAAAGAAGTCACTGGGAAAGATACGGGTGCGATACTGCATCGAGGGCCTCCCAGTTTCTTTCCTAAGGAGCTCTTTGAGTTACACAACGTATGTAGCAGCCATTATAGCAACGCTTTAAGCACCGATACTCACTGAGAGATACCATATCGTGTGGCCAACACCTTGGAAACGCGTGTTCGTTCCTAAGGTCCTCCTGGTCCTTAGAATGCTCACAACTCCGATAACACTGCCAACGTCACGTCTGACCTGGAATCCTGAATGTACCTTTATTGTTGACTACAGTGACAGCGTCTGCTCTATTGCACCGCAGCGGAAGTTAACATGGTTTATCATTATCATCATTATCAGCCTGTCTTACGTCCACTGCCAGGACAAGGGCCTCTCCCAATGATATGCAAGCCACCCTGGCCGGCGCGAGCTCATTCCATTTTTTGCATGCAAATTTCTTAATATCGTCGCTCTGTCTAACCCCTTGTAGTCCATGGCCGCGTTTCCCATCTCGTGGTATCCGTACCGATGTCCTAACTGACCATCTGTTATCTGTCCTCATGACGTGAGCTGCCCAGGTGGTCTGAACCCCCCCCCCCTCTCCGATATTTTTAGTTTTGCGCGTGCATATATACACGCACATATGCAAACGTACGCACTAACATACATAAAGGTTGGTTGACCCCCCGCCCACCTCCCTTCCGAAAAAAAAAATTATGGCTGTCCCGACGTGGGAGTGGCCCGCATCGTCTGATCTTACAGATCAACTCAATAAAGTTCATCATACAATACCCCCCTACACCAATGTCAATGGCCATAGTCGGGAGACTCCGGTCAGGGAAAACCTGCAGTAATCAGGGGATTTGAATATGTTGATCTCGTATAGACACTCGGTTACTTCTACACACTTTTTCTCTCTTTTTCTTGCAAAGTATTTTGCGGACGCCTCAGCAGCCGGACTCCGTAACGCGTTGCCCCGCTGCAAAGGCTCAAATTCCGCTGACCGCCGATCTGCGTGGCCCCCTGCAGCGGCTCGAAGAAAAACAAGTCTATTAACGGGGGCGAGACCGAGGGACGGCAATCGCAGCGCCGTGTTTTTCGCAGATTCTATGACCGGCGGCGACGGCGATCGCTTCTTCGGCTTTGTCGCCGTTCTGCCGCCGCCAGTGTCTATATCCCTCCCAGCCTCGCGTTGTGCTTTTGCGCTGGCCTCCCCTCTTCTAACGCTAATAAATCACGCCCGCTTGAGCATCTTATCGCCCAGGCGGCACTGCCGTTTTGTGCCGCAAACACAGTGATCTGCTGTCGTGCGTAAAAAAGCAAGTCGCGTTCGTGAAGTTGACTCTTGTCGTCACAGATACCGCGGCGTTGTTTTCGCTTCGTCTCTCCTCTTTCTTTTTTGTCGGTTATTTTTCTTTATGAATAAGCATCCTAAACTACGTGCTGGTTAACAGAAATAAGGTCCTCAACAAAGGTTACGTCATTGAAGTACTGCACTTTGGCTAATTTGCTGCTGACTCTGTCATCCAAGGTCAGCCTGTAGACGTGTTTTTGCGCTTGCTCTCTATGTCGTTTATGTTTGTTTCTTGTTTAGTAAAAGGATAAATAAAAAATAAACTTCCCAAAATACTCTTTATGAAGGCAATCTCCTTATGAGCAACGGAAATGACGTTAAAATTTCGCGTATAAATCGGACATCGACAAATCCTCTGTGACAACTTGTTTGCTTGGTCGTCTCAGTCGTTCGAGCGTTTCCCTGTCGTCTGCCGATAACAACGCTTTTAAAGTTTTCGATTTCTGCGGAAAGGTATCATTTCCTGAATGAAGCGGGTACAACACGTCAGCACGGCCCACAATACCGCGATCATGTTCAGCACCATCAGCGCTAAGGTCGCCAACAAAATACCATAGCTCAGAATCCTGACTGCGGGGTACACATCTTCGGAAATGATACTGTGCGTTGACGCAAACAGCCGACATAGGAAACGACTTAGCACCACCGATTTCGTTCGTGTCATGCACCACCGTTCGTGTCAGCACCACCGATTTCGTTCGTGACAATGCGAAAGCAAGTCGAAATTAAATAACTATCGCTCCTCTGCTGTGACAAGCGATTACCTCCTTACACTTTCCAGCAATGACACCATCGGAAAGCTGCAGCAACCACTTGTTTTTTTTTTTTTGTAGAGATAGGGCGATGGATGTGTAGTTTACTTGAACGACTGTCACGATGGCAAGGAGGACAAAGTTCTCGTTTCCTTTCCTTCTTTATTTTTCTTTTTTTTCGCTGAGTGCTTAGTTATCTCTATACTCTCAATGGTGTTATCTGTAAGTCACGCAGCGATTACGAAAGAAGTTTCACATCTGAGCTGATTACTGGGAAAAAGCCATCTTTCTTTATTTCACCTTCGTTCGAACAAACTTTCAAAGAGGCTTTTGAGTTGGAGTGAAGTTGGAATGACTCGGCAGTTCCTGGCCGACCGCATTTATTCTCATAGCCGCGAATGAAGTGCGCAATTGGCCATATGGACAGGACCATCTCAAGCGTGTGATGCGGCATATCACGACTTCTTACTGAAGTTTAACGGTGGCAGAAGCGACATTGCCCCTTTCATCTGTTGGGATTTCTATGTTCCGATTACAGTGAGGAATCGTTCAAGCGCTAAACTACTCACCATTGCGCCCCTGCCAGTCGCTGTCTAACACTGCACTCGACACACTGACATTCGTTTAGATTTGGTACCTGGCAGTGACGATAAAGGAAGCGCTACAACGCTGAAACGCCAAAGCTATGTCAACTAATTCTACCGTTACTGCCATGGCACTACATTGCTTGTAACCAAACCCAGTGCTAACTACCTGTGCAATAGCTGTACTGTGATGATCATGTGCAGTTATCAACTGAGAAAGGGTAAAGGAGGTAAAGGTATGTGATGAGATGAAAACGTTACGCTTAAATCCGGCACTTCTACCACTATACTGTGATCGTAACGGTTCAGCAGGTTTCTAAATCCACAGCCACTGGCTTTATTAGCAGTTTCTTGTCATGAAGTGGTGGTACAGGTAATGGACAAAGCCCATATGCTAAAGCGCTATAGTGTTGCCGCACAACATAATTATTCTTACAAGCAACTAGGCATTAATTGCATGTACAGACGGGTCCACTGTTAAAGGGAACACTTATGTGCAGTGCATGTCCGGATGTTTCTCTCTTTCAAAACCCTAGTGGCTTAGAATTGCATAAGACTGCTCGTGTTTGACAGTTCTGACTCCTTTTGAAAGACTACTACCATGCACGAAGAATGTTTCTACAGCCACTCGCAGTTAGGGAACCATCAATACGAAGGGTGCTCATTCTAGTGTTCTCTTTAACAGTGGACCGCACTGTACTTCTATGTGCTGCGACGATAATCAGCAGTTAGTCTCCTACGCGGATGTCATACTGAACTAGCCTAAAGATAAAAAATAAATGTCGGCAACATGTTGCACTCTAACACTTGAAGGCCAAAGCCTGTCTGCACACTTGGTAGTGCATTAAGTTACCGCACTCGGGGACCAGCCTTCTTTTTCATGACATAACGAGTCATGTCATGATGACGTCAGAGATGCGTGTCGTGCGAAGCGTGTTGCAACATGGTGTTTCGTAGCATGGTGCAGAGCTTCGTGTTGGTGTAGGTGGGCGTCGCTGATAGCACCATGCGGCACGCGCTCCCGCGATCACGCTGAGCCTGCTCACGACTCTACCTACTGTGTGCCCACCGCTTACTTCGCGTTACAGACGACAGGCAGCACGAAAACCGCTTCGTTCGCTGGAGCGGCCGTACTCCCCTAACGCCGGCGTTTCGTAGAGTTACGCCAGATCGATACCTAAAGGGGTTAGCTGCTAGCCTTACTTCGCATAACACTCCAATTTGTTGCTATCACATTCATTGATTCGCGCTTGAGGCAAAACTGTGACTTTTTTTTTTGTCTTATGCAACCACACGTGCCTTCTTCTCACGTCACTCGTGGATATGCAGATTGATGTCCTTGAAGGCGCATTGAAGCCGGGGACGGAGTGATAAAGGGACACCACTTGTAGTGGCCGCGCTATCGGTGTGGTCGTGACTTCGAAGAAAATGCAATGTTGTTTTGTACTGATAACCATTCCATCGCAACATTCCTCAAATATTCTTACCTGTGCCAACCCCCTACTCACAGCTTCGGCAAAAGCTTCAAGAGGAGGACGACAGTCGAGAGCTCGTAAACATTACACTGGAAGTCGAGATCGAGCCTACTGCGTCAATCCCACTTCCAGCGATGCAACGGGAACGGCATCGATAAAGCTTGTCTTTCTCGCTTGCAATGCGAATGTCTGGGCACATCTTTGTTGATTTGCTCTGCTCTTTTTTTTTTCTTCTCCCCACTATCTCTCGACGTAAACTTCCCGGCCTTCTAAACGCTCTCCCTCCCTCATTTTCTCTCTCCTCTCTTTATCTGTTCATTTGGAGTGGCAATACTTCAATTCTTGGAAGCCACTCTCGAAGGTGTCAGCAGATTGATGAATCAGTCTTCGTTCAACAACATGAATTAGGTTGGTACATGGATGGATGACACTCTGAGAGAGAAAATTCTGTCATTAACAAGTTTCTCAGTCTATCTCTCTCGCTAGCTTTTATCGCTTAGAGTAAGGGTCTCAAACTCAGCTAAGAAAGCGGGCCGCAGTCACGAAATTTAGTCCCACAAGGGCCGCAACAGTGCGGAACATTAGAGCGTGGTGGGAGTTCGAACAAAAAATTACACCATCTCCCACTAAAGGGAACCATGTGGGGATGCGAAGCAGCGCATGGGTCGACTTAAAGTTCCGTTCATCGCGGGCACCTTGCCCGATGTTAACGCGTCCTTGCAAGTGGAGCACACCATATGATTGCTGAGAGAGTGTAAGGGGGAGAGGCCACAGCGTCTTACCCAGCCCCTTACACAGGCCCGAACGCGCTAGCGCGTGCCAGCACACATGGTTCCCGACAGTGTAAGGGGGAGAGGCCACAGCGTCTTGCCCAGCCCCTTACACAGGCCCGAACGCGCTAGCGCGTGCCAGCACACATGGTTCCCGAGCGGACGGTCGCCGATGGAAGCGCGGACACAGCCTCGAGCATAAGCTGCTTCGCATCTAAATGTCACCTAACGTCGCCATTTTAAAGGTATTCCCATATCTCACATATGGGTCATTTCTGAAGGAGTTTTGGCCTCGTGATTTGAGAAACATATCGATACCGGCCATTCTCCTCTTCTCGCCGTGTTATCTCTTCTCTTACTCTCGAAGCGGGAAGGAAGGGGAAATGTGGCATTTCGTAGGAGGAGGCCTTGTGCCGCTACGAAATCACCTCTTGAGACAAAAACATTTCAAGAGAAACCCGTCCGTCGGCCTTGCCCGCCAAGTTCCTTTCTGTTGCTGACAGCTGTCCATTGCGGGATGACCGCTCATGAAGATATTTATTAAGAAGGTCAAAGAAATATATGAAACGAAGACAGTCGTGTGCGGGCCGGGCCGCTAGCGAAAGGTCCGCGGGCAGCGTGATTGAGGCCCCTAGCTTAGAGGCAGCAATAACGTTGTAGAGAAATATTGGTGAGCACGGCGTGTGCCACCAGGTAGATATTGGGGCGGTGACTAAGCGTGGAAAGTTAGCGTTGTGATCTATGCGATGGCATTCAGTTCGCTTCGATTAAGGTGCCGGTTAAAGAACCGCAGGTGGTCGAAATTAATCCTAGCTCCGTTGTATACAACTATACAAGCGTTAAAGCCATATCGTGCTGTTGGCACGACAAAATTATGTGAGAAATGCTCATTCTAGATGACGAAATCTGGCCAGTGTGTGGCCAGTAGATAGATAGATAGATAGATAGATAGATAGATAGATAGATAGATAGATAGATAGATAGATAGATAGATAGATAGATAGATAGATAGATAGATAGATAGATAGATAGATAGATAGATAGATAGATAGATAGATAGATAGATAGATGATAGATAGATAGATAGATAGATAGATAGATAGATAGATAGATAGATAGATAGATAGATAGATAGATAGATAGATAGATAGATAGATAGATAGATAGATAGATAGATAGATAGATAGATAGATAGATAGATAGATAGATAGATAGATAGATAGATAGATAGATCTTATGCATAATCTGTTCCTATAAGATTTAGGCCTTCGAGGAAACTTCGCAAGCCCGGAGAGAAGTCGGCACCAATGATATGCAAACGTATTTCGCAGCCGCATTAGGTAATGAGCCCTACTAGTCTACTGAATCACCCACTAAACCTCGTCGACTTAAAGCTTAGTACATTATGCGAGGCATATTACTCAGAAAAGAAAGAAAAAAAAGCCCGAGGCTTTTTTTATTTCCTTCTTCGGGTGTACGAGACTGGCCCGCAAGAATATCGAGTTCCAATTCTTCCTCCGCCGTTCTGAAGAACCAGACACGCCTACTGCCTAACTATCCCAATTTACTAGTACTCCGAGAAAACTTCGGCACTTCGGCGATATGCGCCTCTTGGAGGCGTTCGTCGGCGCTTGAAAGACGCTCCACGGGTAGTTTTTTGCAGGAGTGTACATATTATGTTGCTGGCTCTGAGAAAACAAAAGGAAACAAATAATCCAGACGCAATTTTCTCCGAAATTGCCGCACCTTTCCCTGAGGTCAAGCCCATCTCACGCGGGACTTCGCAGGTTAACCTGCGCTAAGAATGCGCGTTGATATGCAAATTTCGAGAAAATTTGCATATAAGACAGCGTGATATTATTCGCGCTTCGCATTGCCCTGCACGTGCGATTATTCTCCTCGTATACACTCATCTCCTTCGGGGTTGAACAAACGCCTCCGTCGTTTATCTTATTATGATTTTTTTTAAACTGTTTCTTTGATCAAAATACGACGGACGAAACCTTTTGAAATTTCTCTTAGCGACGCAACAAATTGAGTTATGCTCTCGCTTCGGCGGAAGGACCAATTCTCGCAGTGCTTGAACCTAAAAAAATAATAGAAAAAAAACTACGGTGTGGAAGACGCGTCTGACCTTTTCTCCGTCCTTGGTGTGGACAAAAGGGTGAAATTTCGCGTCTTGCGTTTGAGAGATAAGAAATTGTCCCGCCAGAACGTTCTTTTAAAAGAATAATAAACAGTACTGTTTTTCTTATCGGACACGCTTCACAATGGGCTGCAAGGTGCTCGCGCTGTCGCTTCGGGAAGGTGTTATAGATTCGTCTGCGCGCTCGTACGTTTGATTCCTGGAAACGATTTCTCTATACTGTTCGCGATGCCATTTGCCTGGTGATGTGTGATTATTATGACCGTTCGCACTGTTCATCTGTCTTGTGGATTGTGGTGAGTCCATTAATCACTGAGCATGCGCAGTGATGGAACAATGGCATGCGAATTGAAAACAGTGATGTTTTACTTAATCACACATGATTCACCTGCTCGATGTGCCATTATGCTCAGACTTCTTTTTACTTAATAATATAAATAATTGAGAGGACTGACACGACCCAAGTGGCAATAACATGAAGCTCGTGGTCGCTCATAGCACCCACTAAGAATTTCTCGAAATGATTACTATGACCATGACAAGAATTATTTTCTTGTTATAGTCATAAAGCGGCGGAAAAATTGGTTTTATTTTAGTTTTCTCGCCTCTAGGAGCAAAACCAAGCCCCTCTTGCACTGTGTCGCGGTTTCGAAATTCGAAATATAAGGACGTTTTCGCAACTTTTACGGCTGGAGAGCTTCGCCCTTCACACGGTTTGCGCTTCAAGGGTGGTTTGAACGGATTATGCGGGAAGTTGTATTAGACGAGGGAGGCGAGCAGGCTGTGACGTAACAGGCGGTAAGGCAGGTGACCGCCGCCACCACAAACGCCACCATAGGCGTGCGCAGGGTTCCCCATCAGGGTGGGGGGGGGGGGGGGGGGCGAACGTCCATCGCAGTGCCCCCCCTACTGACTCAATGTACGAGGCAGATTTTGCGCCCCCCCTCTTAGGTGACTACAGGGGGGCGGGGGGCAATGTATGGGGCAGATTTTGCGTCCCCCCTGTTAGGTGACTAGGGGGGGGCGCCCCCCCTGCCCCCCCCCTTGCGCGCGCCTATGGACGCCTCAACGTTCTACAGGCACCGCGGTGAACAGCTAGACACTGTTACCCTTGAAGGCCCGTAGCCAGGAATGTTTCCCGGGGGGGGGGGGGGGGGGCGAGGAGCACTTGCTGAAAACCTTGACTATTTGAGAAAAACGCCTATTTTCATCATTTATTTTCGATAAACCACCATGAGTCATCAAAACTTTCGGGGGGGGGGGGGGGGCTACGGGCCTGCCTTGAAGAGCTTTTTGTGAAAGCGGCAAATATGGTGGCACAACATGGCAGCCGTGACGTCATGTAGTTGTTACACTCGCAGAATAGATAGAGTAAAAAGGGCGTTTTTTGTACCACAACGATAATCGTCATCTGGCTTGCTTGCGTTTCCTTTCTTGAAAACTCGGCGCTGGCCACTTTCCTACCAAGAATGCTATGTCAGGCTGATAGCGCACATGCCGTTCGTGACCAGAAAGTCCTGGGAGCGCGGCGATAATGCAAGGAAAGGCACGCTAGATAGTTGACGATTATTGTTGTGGGAGAAAAAGACGCCCTTTTTACTATTCTGTGAGTGTACGAATAATGTAGGAACCTAAGAAGAATAAATTTTAAAATGGCTGGCTCTTCTTTAATTGACCTTTTGTCCGTTGTTAAAGCTACGAACCAACTATCCCAGCAACGAGTATTGTTAATACATTCTCGTGTACTGTGGCAATTCATGCAACGTATGCACAGAATGAAGTACTACGCACGCGTGCAATGTTACGTAACGTATTGCCTTCATTATTCCAACATTACGTAACGTGTGGCCCGTGTTTCGACGTCAGATATCTGAGCGTGCGTCATTTCATACGTGAGCAAATGTTCACGTATGAAATGACGCACACGTATGAAATGCTCACGTATGAGCTCTCAAGCACTTGCTCACATACGTGAGCAAATGCTCAGGCTTGAGAGCACCGCCTCCTAGTGTATGTCTTTGTATACGTGGATATATGCCGGAACACGGTGCGCCGGATTTCAATGTAACGTGTGCCGTAACCTGAGCTCACTTTTTTTAATCTGTATGTTATCGTGGGTTAAACGCTAGAGTCACACGCCTTTAAGACAAGGGGTGGGGGGGTGGGGGGAGGTAGGCGTATTTCTCACATTTACATGCTGCCTAAATGTTTATTTTGTTTGCAATAAAAAAAAACTCAGCACACTTATTATTTACACAACCAACTACATCAAGAGGATTGCCCTTAACAATTCCTACAGCGCATCACATACGAATAATTTCTCAACAGATGCATATATTTCCGAACCTCCATCTGCTGGACGATAACTTCTGCCTTTCAAGTGTCTTTTGGTGTCCTTCATTTCGCATACATCTGTGGAAGAAAAGGGGAGGGGAGGGGGGGAGAGAGATGCAACGCGCAAGCTCTCGAACAAGCTTTTGATATTTCTCTTTGAAGTCACCGACGGAAACGCATTTTCACACGGGACAACCATCGCCATATAAACGCCGCTTGCGCCTAGACCTACCACCAGACGTCGCAGATATCTGATAACAGCCACCGGGTGAACAATGCGTATTATGCAAGACTGCGCGTGAGCAACGCTGGCTGCCACGCTTTGCGAAAAGCCGCGAACGAAAAAGAAGCAAAAAAAGTAGGGGTGTGCGAATATTCGAAAGTTTCGAATATTCGTCGAATATTACATTCGAAATATTCGTATTCGATTCGAAAATCGTGTATTCGAAACCTTTCGAATAATCGATAACTCCGAATATTCGAAAAATTCGAATATTCAATTCGATTATCATGCATAAAATAACTCGTCTTCCACATTTCTGCTGCGTTCGTATAGCTAAAAAAAGTCACAGTTTCGCCGCAACGGCGAAGCAACGATTGCGATAGCAATAAATTGTAATGTAACGCGAAGAACGGAAAGCAGCTCGAAATTGCCAGCTCGTCGGTCGAGCCCAAAGGACGCACGAAAAGAACGCACACAGGACGAGCGCGAACTAATGCGTCACAGCTCGACACTTGAAGCGCACTGCTCAAACATAAAGCAGGAGGCACGATACAAACGAACAGGTACACACAAGACGAGCGCGAACTAATTGTCACAGTTGTTACTTATTTCTGTTCGAACAGCGCGCTCCTTTCGCAAACGCGGCCGTTGCAGCGAGCGAAGCGAAGCCCCTCACCGGCCGCCCCTTCTTTCCTTGAGATAAGCGCACGAAAGCGACGGCGCCCTGTAGAGCGAACAGCAACGGCGTTCGCAGGGGCAGGGCGACGATCTTTAAAGCGCGCAATACGCGCGCACGTCGCGCCATCTATGTGGCCACTAAGAAAGCATGTTGAATTACATGGTATATATAAATAGCTCGCCGTTAGTAGGCTGAGAGACGGTGCTGTCGTGGCCTAACGTCTAACGCGCCGGGCTGCAAAGCGAGAGGTCGCCCGTTCGATTCCGCGCGTCGGAAAGAATTTCTTAATTACTTTTCTTTGTGGCCTTTCTATATATATACATACTTATACATATACGGTGAATGACGGCGACGGGGACGGACATTTTCCAGCCGAGACTGTCCATATAATTGCTATCGCAATAAAACGTTGCGAGAGGAGCGATAAACATCGTGAGTACACGGAGGCACGATATCTGCCTGCGACGAGCGCCCCAATGCGTATGATTTATTGCTGGTGCATCTGCGACGTGCAGCTCTGTTGGCGATCATGTAACCGTACATTTTCAATATTATGCGTCCGTAACGTGCCGCACTACCACTAGTTCGCTATGCGGGACCACTTCTGAAAAGAAAGGCAGTGACCCATGTGACTGGTGGCGGACTGTAGGCACCTTCAGATACCTCAGTCTGCCAAAGCTTTGCCCCATGTACCTCCCTATACCAGCCACTTCTTTTCCAAGCGAGCGTGCCTTTTCAGTGGCGGGGGGGGGGGGGGGGGTTGTCTCTGATAGAAGGGATCGACTGCTGCCTGATCCCGTGGAGCAACTCCTATTTCTTCATGATAACATCCAGTCATTATTCATTGTGCCGTGATATTTGCTTGCGTTGTGATGTGCACTGTGCTAGCCTGGACATTGTGTTCTGGGATAGCAGTGTAGTTTTGTTGCCAGTCAGGCTGTAATGTGTTTTTTTTTTTTAATAGCTACATGTTAAATGAAATATTGTTACTGTGGAGGCATTTTCCCTTTGCTATTCGATATTCGATTCGATATTCGAAGGTAGATATTCGTATTCGATTCGTATTCGAAAAATTTGATATTCGCACACCCCTAAAAAAAAGGTAATGCATAAAGGATGCAGCGTCAAATGGAATTGTCCTTGTAATCAATTATGTAAGGACAGTAGAAATAGCGAAAGCAACGAAACGAAATGTGCCTTTGTGCTTTATATTGCGTAAATGTCGGGGTATGTAAATAAGACTTTTCTTGTAGGGGAAACATCAGTGCATTGCAATACTTACATCGAACTTAACTTCTCCTCTCCTTACACCTTCTCTCCAGCTGCCATTTATGTGCATATTAAACACTAAACCTGTGTGAGACTCCATCTTGGATTCAAATGTAACTTTATGGATGCGCAAATAAAATTATGTGCTTCAAACATCGAAGACGCTTTGAGTTCTCAAGCCACAATCAGACGTTCAATATCCCAGACGTGTCAGATATATGTAAACGTTTAAGATTTATGTCTTGTTTATGATCCACTGCATCGAGACGCGTGGTTCAAAGTTCGCCGATGGTTCGCGCAGCCGTCCGACAAAAGTGACATTCTCCATTCAAAAAGTTTCAAATATTTTTGTTTCTTTGCATAGCGGTTTTTCACGTTCAAGCATAAGCATGGAAAATAAAGGGAAAGAAAACGTTCAGCCCAGAACTTTAAAATGTTACTTTCTCATTCTTTTTTTTTATTCTTTTTGCTTCTTCCATAGCAATGTGAGCACGAAAGCAACCTGCGTTCTCAAGCCAGCTTGAAAAGATAGATAGATAGATAGATAGATAGATAGATAGATAGATAGATAGATAGATAGATAGATAGATAGATAGATAGATAGATAGATAGATAGATAGATAGATAGATAGATAGATAGATAGATAGATAGATAGATAGATAGATAGATAGATAGATAGATAGATAGATAGATAGATAGATAGATAGATAGATAGATAGATAGATAGATAGATAGATAGATAGATAGATAGATAGATAGATTTTCAGTCAAGAGTACTTCGTCTTCAGGCACATACACGGATGACACGGTGTGCTGGAAGATACAAGAACAAACAGCGACTGGCAAAAAAAAAAAAAGTCATCTAAGAAAAAAATCTGGTCCAGCTCTGTTGAGAGGCATCAAGATGCGGTGTAGGCATTTCAATCATTCATACGCCAGCTCCCACGAGAACCGAGCTGACAGCGTTTTCCCGTGAAACGCGGCAGAGGACAAAGCGTTGTCTGCTATACAAATATGTTCCTTTTTTCGTGCAATCCCTTATGACCATCGCTTCATGTCTGCCTGTCTACCATTCACATTGTACATATCTGTCATTCCCTTTGTATATCATTGTATCTATCTATCATTCACATTGTACATACGTAAAAACAAAAGGAAAATAAATAAATGATCGTGCCCGTCCATACGATTGTTTTCTGTGGATAGAATGACGGCAGTTAAATCAGTACATGTAGCTTTTGGCACAAATTTCGAAGTCAGTACGCGCGGTTACGTAATGTCAATATTTACGTGACGTCATATGCGTAATGACATCATGCAATGTCATATATTCAATATTTGTTACAGGTGGACATTGTGTAATATAATTGCGATATGGCTAATATTTCCTCGAGGATGCAATATGTCG
Source organism: Rhipicephalus sanguineus (assembly GCF_013339695.2). Classification (NCBI taxonomy): domain Eukaryota; kingdom Metazoa; phylum Arthropoda; class Arachnida; order Ixodida; family Ixodidae; genus Rhipicephalus; species Rhipicephalus sanguineus. The sequence goes on along the minus strand of NC_051183.1, from coordinate 32,757,961 downwards.
TGGATACAGTGACATACATACTGCACCCCTGACCTTCGTGTGGGCGTGCGTGTGTGTGTGGTATCTTCGTGCTCCATTAAGTCCTTAATGTTCGCTCTATACACATGCCCGTTATGTCAGAAAAACCGCGTCCGCTGTGGCGCTGTCATTTTTCATCCAATATCCGCTGATTGATAGTACACAAGCGTGTACTGTTTTCTAAACGAACCGATGAGTTCTTGATGCAGATATATTTCCTTCCTTCAATTTCTTATGACGTCCGCCGAAAAGACATCTGGAGTGAGGCCCCGTTGCGTCAGCAGTGCTTAATGTCAGAGGAAATATCGGGAAAGGGGGGGGGGTCTCCGACCCTCCACTAGTATAGACAAGAAATCTGGGACCCCCCTAGCTATAAACTAGAGATTACATGAATTCGATCGGGCAACACCTTTTTGTTCTCCTTATCAATACTGGTCGGAACGTTCCTTCGCGGCGGTTTCGAAAATTCTATCACGATTTTTAGCAAGAATCATTACCATGTTTTCTAAAGCCTGAGACGGAGCATAACGAAATGTTCAGCATTATTTCGCCGGTTTCTATAGACTATTTTGCGGATGGGTTTCGGTGCCGCCATGTTGAGCTGTTAAGCTTGCCCGTTTGTATCTTGAACGACTAAACGAACAATGCTACGGTTGACGTATGCGCATGAATATGGCCAGGTTGGTGCATTCGGCGTTTCATGACCTAATCAATTCATGTCGCGATATACAAAAATAAAGAAAACATTCGTCTAACAGCCCAAAATGGCGGCTCCCGTGTCTTACGTGAAATCGTATGTAAAACGATGTGTTGAAAACAATCTATCAACCGCTTTTTCTCACTCTATTTACGTTTCCACCTCTCTTAACTAGAGCATCCCCCCTCTCCTTTCGATAGAGCTAGACTTTAAGCACTGTGCGTCAGCGATTACGTCACACTAAATGAGACTACGCAGCGAGCTCTTTAGTTAAGTGGTTGTCTGTATTCGATGATTGTGCCGGTGTGCCGTAAACCATGCAATCTCGTGGTCTACTTTGCTGCTCACTCGCAACATTGGGACAGCAAAAGAAAGAAAGAAAGAAAAGCAGATCACCAGCAGTGACGGGCTGCTGTCGATCAATGTAGCGCTCTTAATGCCTGGCGCGACCGCACGCACCAGCGATCGCGACGGAGCAATCATTTCAACACACGCGTCGCTTGTTGCCCGACAAGAGGCCCACGCTGCGGCCTGTTTTCGCGGTTCAACGAATGAGTTTGTTGGATGCAGGCGCGCGCGCGCACGCTGCGACCGAGTCGGCAAGTGGAAACATTGCGCTTTGAAATGCGCCGCACCGCCGCCACATGTAGACAAAGTGCTGGGCGCATTGTGTGGCAGGACGCTCGTTTGAGACTCGCTTCAGTAACCGCAACTCCGTGGTGCGGCAGGGCACCGATTTGCACTATTCTCCATTCGTACGAAGTGATCTGATGTACTTCCGCGTACGTTAGCCTTCCTTACGTACGTTCGCTGCTTCAGTCTTGCAGCATGTACTGTCCGTGAGTACATGTCAGGGCTGGGCAGAGATACTCAGAAAAGTATTCCGGAATACAGATATCGAAATACATGAACTGGAAGCCTAAAATACAGATACTGAGATACATTTGCTTTTAACGTAAGGGGATATTTCGGAGATACTTTTGCAATAAGACGAAAAAAGTATTCCGGAATACAGCTACAGCGATACAGATAGTGGAATACTTTTTTTTTATTTGAAGGATGCTCATACTACGCAAAGACACTTATTAGTGCAGCATAATGTTGTAATTAAAGTTACAGCGCATCGAAACGTTCAGTTCATTTATTTATTTATTACAGTACCCTCAGCGCCATTAAGACATTGCAGGGGAGGGGGTGGACAAAGTAGATAATTAGCAATACTGACATAATTACAAGTATCAATTGCAATAAAAGTACACTATTTCACAGCAACAGTAACAAGGATTGGACACCGAAATCGACATACTTGGCGAACAAACTAAGCTATGCTAGAAATAGCACACTTTAAGCAAATCACTCAAATCACTAATGAACACAAGTGAATTGAGAAAAAGTATGCATTTACTTTGCACATAAGATCTGCTTTGCTGAGAAGGTTGCTGTGTGAGCATCTCCAATAGGCTGCCTTCTAGACAGCGTCGGTTTGGCCTCAGGGCAAGACTCGCGAAAGAAAAAAAGTCTGTCTACCGCTGAATGCGAGCACAAATTCGCGTTATAGTGAATAAATATCGCCTTCTTAGCCGTATTGCCCTGCAGCGTGGCGATATCTCTTCTCGGGTCATCTAGATACCGAAATGCTTCCGCCCTCACTTGGGTTGTTCTGACTGTTCAGAATCCGAAGACTGTCCCCATATTCGGAATCCTAAGCCGTCTGACCCTGTCGGCTTCAATGAAGCTGTCACCACCACCGACGCTACCAGCACCCATTTCAGAAAGCCGCAACAGGCGAAGTCGGCTCCGGCGGTGGGGGAGCCTGCTACCACAAAAGACCGTTTCACGCATGTAATAGGAACGCACCCTGACATTGGAGAGGTGGCTGAAAGCACGTCAAAGCTAGCCATCTTCTAGTCCCTTCCGCCGCGACTACGGGAACTGTATTTGGAAGTGCCGCCGCTTTGAGAACTGAATGCACGCGAAGCATTGCAAAGCCTGTTCCAAGGCGGTATCCGCGCGGGGGGTCGTGAAGTGATAGCTTGCCACCCGAAAAAAATTAGGCGTGCTGCACTAACCTCGAGAGACAGCGCCTTTCGTCGGCAGAGGCCGACAACACTGCCCCCGCGATTCTGCCGTCTGCGGCCTCGCGCGCTTTACCACATGGACCATTCTTTGCTTGAGCGGAAACCATCGCCGCCCTATCTGTCGGCGACCGGTGGCGTGCCTTTGCTTGTCTTGGCACACAAAAGAAAAAAAAAACGCCATTCCCTTATTGGAAACACGCCTCAACTCATTTCCTGTCGACAGAAAAAAACAATGTAACGAAATACCCGTGTCCAGCATAGTATCGCGATACAGGCGATACATCGTAAATGTATTTCACTACTGAGACACAAATACATTTTTCAAATTTGAGTGGTCTCAGGAATGTGAATCGGCTTTTGACATGTTGAAGGATGCCCTCACGACCGATCCTGTTCTTTCCCATTTTGACGAGGCTGCTCCGACTCTCCTGCACACAGACGCTAGCGGCCGCGGTTTAGGCGCCGTTCTTCTGCAGCGCGACAACTCTTCGCGAGAGCGAGTCGTTGCATACGCCAGCCGCGTACTCTCTCCAGCCGAGAGGAACTACACGATCACCGAGCAGGAATGTCTGGCCGTCATCTGGTCGGTGCAGAAGTTTCGTCCCTATCTGCACGGCCGTCATTTTACTATTGTTACTGACCACCACGCGTTATGTTGGCTTTCCACACTCAAGAACTTATCGGGACGCCTCGGTCGCTGGATTCTGCGTCTTCAGGAGTATGAGTTCGATATCATCTACAAGTGTGGCAAAAAACATCAAGACGCCGACGCTCTTTCTCGCTGCCCGCTACCTACGGCCCCGCTCGGCGCTTCCGCAACCGCCTCGCATACCAAACACTACGAGCCCACTTTTACATCGGTCCCCTCTCTGGCCTCTATAGACCACCTGCCTGCGGACAACGACCAAGAATTTGCCTCTCGCCAGCTACCTGACCCGTACTGTCGACGGATCATGGGCCATCTCTCTGGAACTTCCTGTCCACTTAACGCGCGGCTACGTCGCCAACTCTCGCAATTTAAGCTCGACAACTCCGTGCTGTACCGCCGAATTTACCATCCTGACGGTCAGCGCTGGGTGGCCGTTCTACCTCGCTCTCTCCGCTCTCACGTCCTCACAGCCTTCCACGATGATCCCACTGCAGGACATCTCGGTTTTCATAAAACCTACGACCGCCTTAGAAGTCGTTTTTATTGGCCTGGCATTACTACTAGCGTAGCCAGGTACGTCGGGTCCTGCACTATCTGTCAGAGTCGAAAACTCCCAACATCTGGTCCTGCCGGTAAACTGCAGCCTCTTCCGTGTCCCGCGACACCATTTGAAGTTGTAGGTGTCGATCTTTTCGGCCCCCTTCCAGTCACTTCCGCCGGCAAACGATGGATCGTGACAGCTGTGGACCATTTGACCCGCTACGCTGAGACATCTTCTGTGGCTACTGGTTCTGCTTCTGAAGTTGCCGATTTCGTTCTCCAAGCCATTATACTCCGCCATGGCGCTCCGCGTGTTCTGATCAGTGACCGTGGAAAGGCTTTCCTCTCTCAACTATTGAACGAACTTCTCCGATCCTCCGGCACCACTCACAAGACCGCTTCCAGCTACCATCCTCAGACTAACGGCCTGACCGAGCGATTTCATCGCACACTTGCCGATATGATCTCCGCCTATATTCAACCAGACCACAAAAACTGGGACGCGATTTTACCATTCGTCACTTTGGCCTATAACACAGCCATTCAGCGGACAACCGGCTATTCACCGTTTTACCTGGTTTACGGACGTTCCCCTACTTCCCTTCTGGACGTTTCTTTCTTTACCTCCAACGTAAATCCGTCGCCATCCTCTGCCGAGGAATACGTTTCACGACTCGCCCAGTGCCGCCAGCGTGCTCGCCTGAATACCGAAGCCAGACAGCAAGACAGGAAGATTGTTTATGATGCAGCGCATCGTGCTGTCTCTTTCCGACCCGGTGACGAGGTCCTGCTCTTGACGCCTCTTCGCACACCTGGTTTGTGTGAGAAGTTTCAGCCACGGTTTATCGGGCCGTACACAGTTCTGGAACAGACTTCACCTGTGAATTATCGCGTGACGCCACTTGTAACCCCAGCAGACCGCCGTTTACCGTACTACCGAGATTGTCCACGTCTCCCGCATCAAGCCCTTCATACGACGTTCCTCCTCTCCTTGACCTCCAGCGGCCAGGCTGGCCGCTTTCACGTGGGGGGAATTAGTGTGGGCATTTATTATGCACATCTTCTTCATGGGTACATTATCACCATCATGATGCATTTGGTTATGCATCCTCATCTTCGTCGTGTATCATCATCATCAGTGTGGGTTGATCGTGCCTGTTCGCTGCCGGGTCTTCGGGCCAAATAAACGTCTGCCCTACCAAGACCTCATAGTATCTCGATACAGAAATACAGATACTCAAAAGTATCTCTGAAATACTATCGCGATATTCTTGTATCGCGATACTGCCCAGCCCTGGTACATGTGTATACGTCCTTCAGCCCCGCTGTATGGCTAGCTGATCTGGTATGCCCTGCCATAGTGTGGTCAGGTTCGTCCTTGCGTTTGGTTGGCTGGCTTGTCTTGGCTTGGCTTGGCTTGGTGGGTCTGGTTTGGTCCGGTCTGGTCTGGTCCAGTCTCAGGGGTCTGCCATGGTGTGGTAAAATTCCTCCGTCCGGCATGGCTAGCTGTCTGGCTGGCTGGCTGGTTCGATGGCTTGGCTTAGCTGGTCTGGTCTTGTACGGTCTTGTCCGGTCTGGTCTGGTCTGCCATGGTGTGGTAAGGCTCCTCCGGATGGTTGGCTGGCTGGATGGCTTGGCTGGTCTGGTTTGGTCTGGTCTGGTCTGGCGTGCCATTGTGGGGAGAGGTTCCTCCGGCTGGCTTTCTTGGCTTGGCTGGTCTGATCTGTCTGCCTTATTCTGGTATGGCCCATTGGTCTTTCAATGCTCCCTCACGAGAAATTTCCCTAACACCATTCTCTCTCTGAAAAAGGTGTACCCGTGATGAAAGCGATGACGCACGAAACTAGTGCCTACGCTCGAAAGCGCGCGGACGACATAAAACAAACATGCGCTCTTTCTAAACTAATTTTGGTGTGCAGTGGGAGCCGCTGTATCGCAGAAATGGCCAACGTTTGGAAGAGGTGTACTATATATCGTCGTCAGCGTACTCGCTCACTGACGTTATTGCACGTCGAAATTACAGGAGGGCAGCACGCACGTCGGTGCATCGTCAGGAAATTTAATGAGAAAAAGGCAGCTGTTACGGGATGAGCGATGTATCCCAGAAAACACGGTACACGTCATCCAGCCGTGCCGCTTGAAAAGCGGGCGAAGCGCCGTAATCTCAGCCTCGCGAACGGAATTGAGCGAGAAAGGGTGTAATTTAACAGCGTGCATCGACTCTCACGGGAGGATTAATAGCACAATATGAACTCGAGAAAGTGCTGTACTCTTCGTTGCTGATCGTGTGGAAGCAATTACCGCTGGTTTACAACAAGATGGCGGCAACTATCTTAAAATGGTTTAAGGGCCTTTCGTCTTTTATGCTTCAGGAAAAACATGGCCCGTAATTCTGAAATTCTTATCTGCTACTTTCTTTCCTCTCTCTCTCTCTCTCATATTGCGCAGACGGTACGAAATAGACCATATTATGTTTTGTCTGAAAAGCTCACTTCCTTAGTCACTAATCTTGCAGTTATTGATTGATAACTGCTGGCCCACATTTCGATCTTTTTCATATTTGTCAAAAAGCAAAGCTTTTTGGCAACGGTAGTTCCACCTATACTCTGATTGACCGGACTTCGGAAATGGCTCGAGTTTACGGCTTCTTGGGCGGAAGAGGCGCTGCCCTCCTAGAACCAGGAGTTTTCGCCTGCTACACATAAAAGTTCATTTCCCTCTGTATTTTTTAAAGCAACATGATTGATTCGCTGATTTGCAATAGCGCGAGCGATGAGAACTCCAAGCGAAGCCTGTCAGTCTTCCCTGGGTGTCCTTGAAACGAAAGCTAATCAACAGATCCTCTTCCAACGTGGTTCAATCCCTCGGCACACCGACGCTAGCTTATCTGCCTGATTTTCCACTCGCCCACCAGACGGCGCCAGTGCAGCTGCCGCACGTGCGCCGCAACATAAATCCTAGGGACGCAGTCGCGTGTCGTCTGCGTGCCTGGTTCAGACTGACTGGCGTCAGCTAAAAAAAAAAACAGATAATAATATAAAAGGCTACCGCCACATGATGCGAAGTGCGGCCTCTCCAGGCATCATTGGCTTGAATCGATTCGTTTGTTGTTTCCTATTCACGTGACGGCGCCCTTCGTTGGCTATGGCGCGAGTTCGATAGTGAGACGGTCATGTGAACGACGCTTCGACGCTTTTCGTTGCGCCGCACCATGGCCGGCGCATAGGCGATCGAATGTCGAGGTCTTTCGGTGTCCACTGTCGTCGGTGAAAAAAGCAGTCGGATAAAAATGAGTGTTTGCAAAGCTCGCAGATGAGCGTGCCACGTTCTATAAGGTTTCGTGCACCCTTCTCGTTGATATAAGGTACCCTTTTTACCTTCTTCATTATTTTTCTCTTGTTTTCTATTTTAGACTACGCCTCATTTGAAAAGTGAGAAAGGTGTAAAGTGTCACCATGCTGACAGTAAGGTAATCCTGTTTAGGCCTAGAATTGGGCAGACGAATGAACTGGCGAGTTCAGTTTATCTTACGGAGCAAAAGAAACACCAATATAAGAGTCAGTCTAAAAATATAGCTGAATTTAGTGCGCAGCATCTTAAGGCCTTCCTACAGCTACCTTACACTATCATCGATCATGCACCGTATCATGTCCTGGCGCTTTTTGGCCATTACTGGCCCTTGTGCCATAAAGCACCATATATCATCATCGTCGTCATAAAAAAAAATATAGCTGAAGCATGTGAACTGACAGAAAGACGCAGGCGCGATTTCAGACGAGGAATCCTTGGGTATAAAATAAGAAAAACTGCGGAAAATAGAAGCGTTCGCAATCGAATGAAGGTGCTGCTTCGCAACTCGATAGCTGTAGCCATGACTGTAGCGTTTCGTGTGCGAAACCGTGGCCATTGTTTCAGCGGCTGTTGTGCTCGGATTATTTGCTATGCAGAACCGATGCTTCCGCTAGGATTAGGATTGCTTGTGCTCTCAATCTTGTGCATGTCGTGTGAATTCCCGAATGACCATAGATAGATAGATAGATAGATAGATAGATAGATAGATAGATAGATAGATAGATAGATAGATAGATAGATAGATAGATAGATAGATAGATAGATAGATAGATAGATAGATAGATAGATAGATAGATAGATAGATAGATAGATAGATAGATAGATAGATAGATAGATAGATAGATAGATAGATAGATAGATAGATAGATAGATAGATAGATAGATAGATAGATAGATAGATAGATAGATAGATATCTATCTATCTATCTATCAGAGGCACTGACGATGAGCGCTCCCTCAATGCGATGTGCTTCTTTCCTGCCTATTCCAAGCTCCTCGGTGTTACCCGCGTGCTCGTTGTCGCTACGGCAGCTACTGGTAATAAAGACTACTTCCATGTCAACACACGTTGTCCCCGAAGTCGTACTTAAAGCGACCATTCACTCCGTCTGCCAGTAGACACACCGCGTAGGTCCTCCGAGTCTCTCGTGTTCCTTGTCAAGAGCGAGGAGTTGGCGAGATTGGCCCAGACCACCTGCGACCCCGTCAGCTATGTAGCAGTGAGCTGGAGACAAGCGCGGAGGCGGGAAGGCTACACGGAAGCTGCGCGTGAATATGTTCTGCGGGCTCATAGCTTATGCGCGCGCAAGAAAGGTCGTGGTAACAGGAAATTCGTATTATGTGTTGATCGCTTCCGCCGTAGCTTTCTTTCTCGCTCGTATACAAGTACGTTTGTGCCTTGCAACTTTGTTCTATTTCTTAGATAGTATTTCGAACGTAAGCGTTGTAGTACACATCTGTTTTAGAGTTGAACGAGGAATGGAGGAAAAATAGAGGGAGGGTGAATTAAAATATGGACGTTGACAAAAGAGCAGCTTTTTCTCTCTCTCTCTCTCTCTCTCTCTCTCTTCCTCGGGCTGTCGTTTGGGAGCATTAGGTGTAGGATCTTGGCAACAAGAATTCGAATGTTCACGAATGTGAGAGTGTGTTTAGTAGAAGTACGAGCTCACCTATCTCGGGTAAGGGAACTGAAACTGGCCTTTGTGAACATTGTTTGCCACTGTAACCGAACATCAGTTTTAAGGTTACTTCGTGATCGGATCATGGTGAAAATTTGCGACTACTGTAGCCGTTGAGACTGTCAGGCAGTTATTGGATCATTCAGTCACACGCTCAATGAGCTGGTCGATCAATCAGTCGGTGATTCATTGAACAATGCGATAGCTTCTTCTTTTATTAAGTTAGTTGCTGACTTTACGAAGACAAGTCCATTTTCGAAACGTTGACTCCAACAGCATTCCTTGTTCAAAGGTTCTTGCATCCTTCCATTCAATTAGACAGCCAGGCCAGGGGCGTAGCCAGGGGGGATTGGGGGGTTCAACCCCCCCCCCCCCGAAATTTTTCAGTTTTGCTTGTGTATATATACACGCGCACATACAAACGCACGCACGGACATACATAAAATATGGTTGAACCACCCCCGAAAGAAATTTCTGGCTACGCCCCTGAGCCAGGCATTCACTGGTCAGTTCACTAGCCCACCTTTCGGTTACACGTTCACTATTTCAATCCGACAATTAGTCAGTCGTATCTCTACGCCTGCCGTAGATCGAGAGAACCATGGCAATGCTCCTTCTATTCTCTTTCCGACTCCATCGTTATGAATCCTTCCTCTTCAGTCCACTTGCACGCGTATTCGTTCGGCATCTTCTCTCTGTTCTCTCTGACTGAGTGGTCAAGTTTCGACGGATGCGAGATACGATCACGGCATCAGTTTGTCCGTCGAGTGCGTATTTCCTTCGTCGTCCGCAAAGATCCTGGCGGCATCTGTTCACGCCAAGGAAGAAAAAAACGGCTACAGTTACTGTAAAGGAGCAAGCATGTTACGCAGGTTGTGGCGTCATCCCTGGCAAGAAAGTGACACTGGGAGACATCGGTATAACTTCCCCCTGAGACTTCCTGTCCCTACAGGTGTTGCTATGGGCGCGGATCACTACCAATAGTTGAACCTCGTTATAACGAACACCGACATAGCGAATTATCGGTTATAGCGAACTAAATACAAATTTTGTTTGGCCACGCTTTGTTTCAGTGCCATTTCATCTTTTTTATAACGAAACCGAAAACACGAGAGGCGCTCCCAAGTCGGCTGTAACGAAGAAATGTTTGGTTCGCGCGAGGCTCGAAAATCGAAAGGCAGCATAAAAATCGAAGTAAATGTTGAAAGACAATTCACAACCATATTCTTTTTAATCCTTTGAAGGAGTTGATGAAATTATGGCCATCCTGCGCCGAAATAGAAAAGCGTATTGAGTGGCTACGCCACCGTATTATTCTAAGTTTGAAATGTTATAGGGAGACAGGCAAGAATTACCTCGTTTGCAGTGGGTAGGAAGCCTACAATAGTGCGTTTTTGTATCTATGATTTTTTCAACACTAAGATGACTGGGTGGTATTCTGCTGGGACAGGGCCCCTCCCGTTCACACGCCTGTGATCATGATTAACTTCCGCCTTCCATTTATTATCCCTTTCAACTCTCTGTCTCTCTATCTCTCGCTCTCTGAAAAAAACGAACATCGATATCCTCGAGTAAAAGCCAAGCTTCGCAACAGCGCAAGGCCACTCCTCATATGCATGGAAACGACGGGATTTCCGGCGAAATATGAACGGCTTATATCCGCAGAGCGAGACTGTCCGCCTTGCCTATAACATATTAAAAGAAAGAAAAAAAAACAACATGCATAGAAGTACAGCGGCGTATGTTATCGGACCAGTCAGTCAAGCATTGACTTCGTCTCCATTATAAGGAACTAAACAAAACCCGTTCGTTGCATCCGTGATTTCTGAGAAACACACACAAAAAAGGGAAAATATACGTGTAGTGCACTGTTGGCTAGACGGAAAGCGCAGAATGCTGACCATGGCTTATTTTTCCGAGGAAACGCGTGCCAGGAAGTGAAGGTTCTCGGAAAGGATTAGACTCCACAACGAAGCCTTGTTCTCCTGACGGACGGTGGGTCGCAGAATACAAGAGACAATCTGCTATTTGTTCTCGAAACATTGATCAAACGACCTTCGGAGTAAAGGGTAGTATCGCAGCTGTTTTGACGATGCTGAGTTTAAACCGAAAGGCAGGCTGTGTGTGTTTCTACATAAATGAAAATGCTGAGCAACAATGAAAGGCATAGAAACACAACACAGAAAAAAATACAAAAAAGACTCTATTTAAGATCTGTGCGCGATGTCACATGGTCCTGTATCATTGGTATCAGCGCTTATTCTAGAAATATGAAACTTCAACCATTTAATCAAAAATAGTTTACACAGTACTAAATGAGCCCAAACATCACTTTTTTTTAAAGCTTAGTGACCCCTTATGCTTAAAAAAGCTGGCAGCTAGCTCATCTTGGCATCACTAACGGACTAATTTAGATATGTGAATTGTACACTTCCTGAACTTCATGAAGTGCAGAAACCTGACGCCTCGTCTATGTATAAGTTGTCCAGCCCGCACAACTCGGACACGGAATTAGCACTAGCTTACCTCGTCCGCGAGAGAGAGTGGCGGCTGCAATGGACTGTTGGTATTAGACGTCCTGGGAGTTGGCTGCCACCTCTGGTGTTGCTATCACAGGCAGTAATATTCACATGACCTCTGAGATAACGCAGCGCTTGCGATACGCACGCGGTAGAGTTACTGCATATGGCTCCTTTGGGAGCCATATACAGTAACTCTACCAAAGGAGCCATATACAGCAACAGTAAATGACCCATGGACAGCAACAGTAACTTATATACAGCAAAGGAGCCATGTATGGCACCCTGCATGCTAATTAAGTTTATTGTATATGACTTCTTTAGGGGCCACATACAGTAACTTATATACAGTAGCCATATGCAGTACCAAGAGCCATATACAGTAAATGGGCCCTATATGGCATTCCTCGTTCTATAATTGCGGTGCGTAGCCAGGGTGGGCGGGAGTTTGGAGGGGTTTCAAATCCCCCTCCCTCCTGGCGGTGTATGTATAATATACACATTTGCAGGTGTATGTATACACATGCAATTTTTTTATTTTTCATGTGTATATACATGCACGTATACAAACGTACGCACGAACATACATAAAATGTAGTCGCCTCCCCCCCCCCCCCCGAAAAAAATTCTGGCTACACTAGCGCTGTATAAGGCTCCTAAAGGAGCCATGTACAGTAGCGCTCAATATGACTTGCAACACGGGAGCGCGTGGCCTGATGAGTTCAAAGATTGCGCATGGCTTCAACTTGTTTTCATTTCAACAACTAAATTATATTTTCTTATTTGGAATCATCCCCGAGTGAGAGAATAGCGTTTAGTTGTGGAAATAAGGGCGTGGAAGCCATGCACAGTCTTTGAACTTGTGAGGCCACGCGCTTCCGTGTTGCAAGTCATATTGAGCGCGACTGTACAGTAACTCTTGCACGCGGGGCCCCGACCTCGGAGGTTGTGGTGATGTGCAGCGTGCGTTCTTTGACAGGGCTGTATCGTCTCACTCATTTGCACGTCTTCGTAACGTATTTTGCAGTGAGCACGGTGAGGAGGCCGTTCGTCATCTACAGGCCCTCTCCGCCGCGGAGGGACGGAGGCGCTCAGGGCGGAGCTGGCGACGAGGACGGTGCCACATCGGCCGAGGCGGTCGCTACCACAACGGCGCCAGAGCCCGCTGCAAACTCTGCGAGGTACCACAGCTCTCAGGGGTGAGTGCTGTCAAATTAAGTTATATTAATGCGACATCGAGGAAGCATGAGTTTTATGTTCAACGTGACAGTTTTAACGCGACAAGAATAGATAATGCCTCAATGCTGATAATCAATTAACAAAGATCATTAATTTTGTAGCCCATGGAGAAACAAAAAATTCTGTCACATAGTTCAGGGGTCTCAAACTCACTTCAACCAGCGCGCCGCAGTCACGAAATTTACTACCCCGCAAGGGCCGGGACAATGAAGAAGGTGGGAGGAGGGAGGAGGGGGACGAAGTCTGCGATGTCGGTAATGTTATCAGCATATCGCATGCAGTTTCTTTCGTTATATTCTTGCACAGAGGCCAGAAACGTTCCAGCAGCGTCATCACACTGAATAAGGTTAACTTCCGCGTGACTACGCTGCTTTAAGGTAATCAAAGCAGCCATATTGGAGTACCGCTATGTTGAGAATCTAGCTGGGTCCATGATAAGTCACGTGCAAACCATTGATTGTTACAACTATTTCCCGCTGACGATGTGTCGAATGCGAAGCCGTTAGAAAGCCGGTACGTTCTCTTCACGCACTGCATTTTTTGTCACGCAGGCAATACTCAAATGGAGGCATTGTGGAAGAATGCTGCCGCAAGCCATGCAGCTTCTCGACACTGGCCAGTTACTGCGCCAGGCCGTCGGATGGCTCCAGTCTGGACGCCTTTAACCTAGTCGCCTCTTCGGGCTCCTCTTCTTCAGCTTCTGCGTCGTCTTCTTCGGGTTCGTCCGAGAGCGGCATGCAGCGCGAGCAGCAGGGACCGTCGCCTCTAATTCAGCGCCCCGAGCCGTCGACGACCACGCCCCCTCGTGTCGTTTCGTCGTCACGACTACAGACGGCACACGAGGTCAACAGGGAACACAACGAGGTGTGTAAGATATATTTATTGGGATGACATTTATGTGGGAATTGTTAAGAATTAAAGTTTGCCATCGCCGTGATGTCCCGTCCAAGAGCAATGAAATCCCACCGCACTCCGCGCATGGTGTGTTGTGGGATTCAAGCGAAACGTACGAGGGAGCACGTTCTCGCGCGCTGTGCAAGAGGGAGGTGGGATTGAGGGGAGTACGCCGTGGGAGTGGATGGAGCTAGGTTAGCAGAACCAGCACAACGAACGCAAGACAAAGGCTCGTGAAGGTTGCTATATTCTCGACATTGTCAAATTCCACCGCCGGTCAACTCCGATTTGGCCGGAGTGCAGGTACGGCCTCTCAAATTGGCTTTAAATGTAGCCATTAGGAAATTTGACAAGATGGTGGAATTCGGCAGTGTCCAGAATAGCACCCGCAGATTGCGTGTTCTGGCACTCTAGGCATGCGCGGGCAAAGGGCGTGGCCTGATAAGGTGTACGGCGCGCCGTAGCGGAGGGCAATGGTATTGAGGCGAGTGTGCCACCTACGGGTGGAAGGAGACAATTAGCTGAACGAAGGCACAACAAAGAGGATTGATTAATGCAGTCGTTTTAGCGTTCTAGACGCTCGCGGGCAAAGGGGACGTAGGATAATAAAAGTGTGCGCGCCGTAGCGGAGGGGAATCAAAAACGCGGCCTCGTGAAAGCGACGTTAACACCATAGTCACTGAGCCCCCACATGATGCATAAACTAAGATTTTTGTTTGTTGTCTATAAACGCATGTGGTGAATTGTCAACAGCTAGCTTTGAAGGATGTGTTGTAGTACACGTCCACATTCAGACTAAAGATGGACTCGAATGAACGTCTGTATTCATTCCAATGTCACACGTATACCGCAGGTCGACAACGCCAGTCCACACAGGCGCCTCGGAGCGGGGTCGCGGCACACAACGGGCCGCGCGCTGCTTCCAAGCATGCCATTCCTGACGTCACCGGAGGATGACACCCCATTCGCCACTAGGCCGCGCATCGGCACGTTCAGTCGGCACCGACCGTACTGGTACGTCGTGCAGGCGGCATTCAACGAAGACGCCGAAGACGAACGCTAGGACGCCTAGGAACGTCTACGGCGGGCTTCGAATACGGCCGACTCAGAAAAAAAAAACGACCGTGGCAAATTTCCTGTGGAAAACCTACCTCCCAGCAAAAGGCATCTCTTGGAGCGCCGCCTTCGTTTGGCCTCCTCCAAAGGACTCGACAGGCTGTCTGCTGCAATCGTGTGTGTGCACTGCACCCAACTTTCAGTTCCTTGTTTAGTGCCTGTGTCCTTACGCTGAGGTTTCTGCCACTGTCCCATGCATGAAACGAGCTTGTAACTGAGTGCAGTGTTCATGACTATGGAGCAAGAGCTCAGAGAAGCAAGGACAGTAGCGTGGAGATGCTCAGGGTGGCCTACCTGGTGGCACATTGTTGCCCAACTGCTCTGGCAACCTTAAGCAATGATTGCTTACATTCCTGTGCACCAGGTAGCGCCAGTACGCAATAGGCCCAAAGCAGTCCACGGTAGCTTTGATCTGAAGAGTCCAGGGAAGACATATCCTAGGGTGCCTAGATGCCAGCGCTTCTTCGTACAGGGTGGTGACAGTGCCACCATATTGTGTCGGAGCATGTAGGAATGTGCTAAACTAGCGACACCAAACAACATGACAGCACAACATGCACACACATGTGCCTAAGTCCACTGATCTGGTACAGTATGGCCACGACGCGGTCAATGGGTGTCACCACCCTCACGACGGGAGGCGGCACTGCTGCTGACGCATCCTAATATATGCTTCTTGCACCATATGTCATATAGGCAGTGTGTGCCTGTACATTCTATGAACTCACTCAGGCAAATATTACGTCTTCTTTTAGTATGTTTTACATTTTGAACATGTCTGTTGCCAAACTGGCTTACAGGGCTGAAATGTTTTACGCCAAGACTGAGAAAGGTGACTGAGCATGTGGGAGTGAAAGGTTCAAAAAAGCAAACTCTTCCCAGTCGACTTCAGTGACGTTGAATTTAATTAGCTGCATTTCATGGCAAGATCTCATACAATATGCACCCTGCATTATTGATGTGATGAGACTGCACTATATCGCGACTTACTATCATATATACATGGCATGATCATACACATTTCAACTGTTGCTACCATGATTTCCAGAAATTGCACTGTCCTTCATTGTTCTACACATGGGCTGGAACTCAAATATCAGTATGTAATGAAAAATAATTGTGGATATATTGTAACATTATTCATCTGAAAGCACAAATTAGG
Organism: Rhipicephalus sanguineus; assembly: GCF_013339695.2. Lineage (NCBI taxonomy): Eukaryota > Metazoa > Arthropoda > Arachnida > Ixodida > Ixodidae > Rhipicephalus > Rhipicephalus sanguineus. The sequence goes on along the minus strand of NC_051183.1, from coordinate 32,742,019 downwards.
AATCTTGTGCACAAAATACAACTTGCTGTCATGTTTAAGTTTCAAATGCTATTTCGACAGAAAACTGTCATGTCATGCGATTGCTAGCCATAGATATGCAAATGATTATCTCAAGCGGACATCATCAGTATGCTCTCAGGAATGTAAATGTAGACTAATTCTCATCATGTTCATTTGCAGAATATTATCTTTATCGTTGCTAAAACATAACGAAATGGTTATGTTACAGACGCAGGTGCCTCTTGATCTGTAGCTCTGCTAACAAACCTGACACATTTGATCTGGCAAAGCTATCTCGCTGTTCAAAACCTGAACTTTCGGGTGAAAGAGTAAAAACCTGAAAATGATGGGCCTTGTAAGAGATAATAAACTTTTTTTTATTGCAGGATATCTTCTAATGTTGAGACACCACATGAATTAATAGTCATGAAGTAGGTTCCACCAACAGAAACTAAAGGGCATCCTCAACTGTGTGGCTACCACAGGCTGCAAAAAATGCTGCTCTTCAGTTTCTGAAGTACAGATAACTTACGTTCACTCACTGATCATGTTTATCAATGCCACTTGTGTTTCAGCCCATGTTCATACAGTATGTGGATTATCACACAAGTCCATAACTACTTCGTTTCCAATGTATGCCAACTACCACCCACAACTAGGCTTGCTTGAGTGAGTCATAGCAGTTTATCATTTTCCTGTACCGTACGCATCCCATGTTATTTAAGGCTCATTAGTACAATGCCATCGACCATGCCATAAGGCTGAAAAAACGACATGAACTGTGCAAGATTTGATTTCATATCTTGCTTCATTTTCCACGTTGCTTGTAGCTGCCCTCTACATAAAGCTTTTATTGACTTCTCTGTGTATCGTCACTGCTTTTGGCACATGTCCGTGTCAAATCGGAAAGCAGTCTTTTTATCTCGCAGACAAGAAAAGCGCGTAAACCGCTCTTGGCCTGCTATCTAGTCGAGCAGCTTCAGCCGATATTCTTTGGGGGAGGCCAACACACCGCTCCCTATCGTGCCATCCGAGTTTTATTTATTCAGAACTTCTATCATGCCATCACCTCCCCCCGCCCTCCCATCCAACCATTCCTCATTCCCCAGCACATCTTCCCCTGCTTCGTTATCACACGCATTTCGCCGCTGCACATCTAAACCGGCATGATGATGTACATATAGAACAATGACTCGACATGATCTCGCTGTAAGGCCCATACTTATTGTGAAGACAATTGGAAGCCTGCCTCGGCAAGTGACTGTGTGTTGTTGAAAGTGATTTGACTTATGCTCACGCCATACATGTGTGCTGGGTTGGCTATCGTTGAACACTCTGAGAGTCTGGGAGCAAACATCTACTTATTCAAAATGGCGACAGCCTTAGCGTATTGGGTAGACCAGTTGTTTATGAAGTGGCAGATACGGGTATCTGGAAAGGAAAACGGATGTAAACGCTATCGTCCACCATTCTTGGCTCGTGTTTCTCTCTTCTGTGCTATACAAATGGAACATGCATCACCGACAAGTCTATGTTGATCAGTTTTCTGCACTCAAGGCATCTGAAGATGGGAGCCGTTTTGAGCGAACAGCACTTCACAAGCAATTGAACTTACTCTTACGTGCCATACCATCGCACGTGACCTGTGTTGTCCATCAAATGTAGAGGGTGCAATACCACCACCAGAAATTCACTATAAAGCGAACTAGAGAGAACAAAAAGCATGGCCTGTCACGTGAGTGCAATGCATTCCCTTTCCTCTGGATATTGCTAGAAAGCAGGGGAGACAAGCTGCTTACAGATGCTAGCAAATGCAAAGATCGGATTTGGCCTTTGGATGGTCGGCTTTGGAAGTGAAGCTAGCTTCATGGAGGCATCGTAACAGGACAGGCTTGATTTCTTCTGTCTCGTTCAATAATGAAACAAACCAACAAATTATTTTGATTAAGCACTGTCTAAGCGGCACCTCACAACTTCCAATGTGTGACCACTCTATCAAACTATTCTGTATCATTGTTACGTAAATTTACCATATGTTGTCTGTAAGATTGTTAAGAAGTTTAATGAAATTTATATCAAATCCACATATTGTCCGTAAGTTTATACGGAGATCATATGGATTTCTAGGAATCGCATACGGAACATTTCAATAGCTCTGTCGTGAGGCCCGGTGAAGGAGCCCTTTAAATACGGGGGTGCTCCATCATCCGCTGTGCGGTGCTGCTACTGCTATCCACGTGGTGCATACTTGTTTGCAATGTTTGCTTTCGTCTCGGAGTGGCTTGCACAGTGAGATAATGTCGTTGTGCGAAAGTACGCTTCGTAAGAAGCAAGGCCCCGTGCCAACTTAATTATCTCGTCTACTGCCTCCTGTCCTAGAGTAAAAAAAAAAAAAAAACCTGCCCAGATATGCCAGATTTTTTTGTTGATGTGCACGCTATGTATAAAGTGATTCTGTTGTAAAATAAAACATCTTGTTTCGCATTTGTCCAGGTCTCTTGGCAATGTTCTTTGCATGTGCGTTGACAGTGCTGATACATGCCCCATGACAGATTGTGGGTGTAAGAAGCCCGCGAAGATAATGTCATTAAAAAACTGACCCCAGTTCTGCCCAGCGTGAAGTCTGCAGAAACAGCGGAGCTGCGGTTCTCTTGTGTTTCCTCATTGATTTTCGGTGATGTTTTGTGATTTTAATAATAACTGCTGTGGTTTACGTCCCAAAACCAAGATATGATTATGAGAGACATTGTAGTGGAGGGCTCCGGAAATTTCGACCACCTGGTGTTCTTTAACGTGCATCTATATCTAAGCACAAAGGCCTCAAGCATGTTTGCTTCCATCGAAAATGCAGCCGCCGCGGCCGGGATTTGATCCTGCCACCTGCGGGTCAGCAGTAGAGCACCGTAACCACTAGACCACAGTGGCAGGTGTTTTGTGGTTTTGTGTGGGATTTGTAGAGTAGAGATGCATGGGAAAGGATGTACGGCAGCCCCTGCCACACCCGTCCCTGCTATAGTGACTTTAGGCCCTATTCACGCTCGTGCCACCCCTTCCCAGTTTCAATGTGTGGCTATTGCTTCATCCACTATCGAGGCAGTTATGCCATCTATATGTGTATCTGGGAACTAGAGCGTGACATGCGACGCGGACACTCGTCTGTCATCAGGACCAGCCCTAGAACAGTTCTGTTGTTAAAACATCTCTATTATTCAAGCAACACTTAAACATTTCCTTTCAAGTGGTGTTCCTGCTATGGATACAACTGTCCAACATCACAACGTAAAGACGACAAATTGGCATTTGTAAGCTGGTAGACTGGGGGAGTGCCTCCCACTATCTGCTGGGAGAACTACTGCCCATGGCATAAAATGACTCAAGCTCTGTTGTATGTGCTCGGAATACAATCCAGCATACATCATAGAATCCAGCATACAAAGCTGGATTGGCTTCTGACGAATATTAACTGTTTGTGGCATATCTTATCAGCATTTATTGAGCTTCACACTAGCTCAGAGTCGTATCTGTATACAGGAGATTTGTATGGCGGAGTGACCTCAGCTTCGAAAAGTACCCCTTTAATGAATAGCAGAACGTGCGACTCAACTATGTTAGTTTGACACAACTTTAATGAAAACCAGCAGATAATGGAGCCAAGGAAGGTATTGGAGATGTTAATTGTACTGTTTTAAATGTATTGTAGCAATTATGATACCGATATGAAAAAAGTAAAGCGGACGAAACGACAACTTGCCACCGGCAGGGGCCAAACCTTTGGATGAAGGCTGCAAGTTTGGTCCCTGCGGCTGGCAAGTTGTCTCTTCGTCCACTTCACTTTCTTCATATGTATATCAGAATTACCACAATACACTTGAAACAGTACAATTAACGTCCCCTATACCTTTCTTGGCTTTATTATCTGCTGGTTTTCATTAAGGTTGTGTAAAAAAAAAAAGAGCCCTCAAAATGACCTTCCTTTAAACACTATGTTAGTGAGAGACAATTCTCCCAACGCAACACAGTTGCGAATCGCCTAGTTCACTGGCACATTTATTCCAAATTCGCAACGAATGGAACACCTAGCATAATGTCCAACGGAGGAGCGATGAAGCTGCGAGCGGGTCCCTAAACCTGGTATCCGATTATGCTTCGCTTGCCGATGCACTCGCCAACGTAGAACCAGAAGATGACTTCCATTCCGACCAGCGTGTTGACCGTAGCCTCCTTGACAGTGAAGTTCTTCCACGCGCCGGACTTTGCCGTACTGACGAGCTGACTGAAGCCCCGGAACACCTCGGGAAATTCGCGCGGCGACGGCGGCACCATCTCGACGCGGGCGTACTTCATGAAGGTCTCGAACTTGGGCTTGCCGTTCTTGATCATGGACGCCGTCAGGTTGGCCACGGCCCTCGACATGGCTGCAAACTGGACTCTGGCTTCCTTTCGTTTCTCACTGAAAGAGCAAAGAACCAAGAGAATGTCTTCAACATGTGTTTTCTGAAAGCAGATGCATCCTATTTTGTTTTAGCATGCGTCAGTATGTAAAACTAATCATGCTCAGCGCCGTATAGTTTCCAAAAAATTTAAATTCTTATGTTTTACATGCCAAACCATGATATCATTACATGAACAGTGTGCGATAGGACTTTTTCGCTGTACACGATAGCGTTCTGTTCTCTATACCCTCTGTTTTTATTTTATGGCCCATCCAAACAGGTTACGAGGCTGGTCGCAGTAGGCTCTGCAGCAATTTCGACCACTCGCTGTTGCTTAACGTGCACTTAATCATATGCAAATGGAGCCTATTTTCACCGCTGTATTGTTTCATGAAAGGAGCAGCGGTGAGATTGAAAAGACAAACATTATTATTTAATGCACACGTTCATACTCTGATGACATTGCACTTTTCTTGAGGTCTAGCAACATTGCTTACGTTCTACGAATGGCTTGGATGACTGATTGATTGATGTGGGTCGTAACATTAAGAGGTCGGAGGACGACACTGGGTCAGGGAACAAACGGGGGTAGCGGATATCCTAGTTCGTCACCAAGCGAAAGAAACGGACCTGGGCTGGCCACGTAATGCATAGGTCAGACAACCGGTGGATAGTAACAGCAACATAACTGGTTACCAATGAATGGGAAACACAGTCGAGGAAGGCAGACAGTCACATGGAGTGACGAAGTTAAGTTCGCAGGGATAAAATGGAGTCAGCTGGCACGGGATAGGGTAAACTGGTAATCATTGGGAGAAGCCTTCGTCCTGCCGTGGACTAAAATAAGCTGACAATGATAATGATGATGAAGGATTCCGTATCGGCATGTGGAAGCAACCTCGTACCACCGGCCCAGGAACAATGCTGATCGAGAAGTCGCGGGTTCGATACCGAGTCGCATTACCGTGATCCACCGCGACGAACGCAAAAGTAGCTTGGGTAGGGCATGAGCGAGCTGAAACATGCGACAAATTTGTGAAGCAGAGAGCGTTGCGGGCTACAAAACGTTGGCACGTCAGCATGCGGGCAGCTCCACTAGTGTATCCTTTATGACGTGCTGATACCTTGCATTCGGGGGTCTCTGCCAGTCCAATACTTTCAACGGCTATTAAATGTTTGTCATCTGCCCAAGAAACACGTGAACTTGCTTCGACTTTGCTGTTACAAGGCATTTAAACTGACCGTGCTCAAGATACCGGCGTCAGACACACACTCCGCGGCCTGTTTCAATCCCAATAAAAGTATACTGAAAGCTTCAGGCTTGTGCATGCGCAATAAAGCGACACATAAATGGACAATCAAGATAAACGGCTGTTAAGGAGCAAAACGAAGGATATTTTCCATTCGGTAGGCGAGCGGCACCTTACAGCAACGGTTAAGAGCGAAACCACGTGCTAATAAAAGCACAAAACAGCCGCAGCGATACTCATTACTAAAGCTTCTTGTGAGAGTAGGGCAGTCAGAAAATCTCGCAAGAATCGTGACGTTAGATGCAGAAATCTTACCGAAAAGTTTGGAAAACTGTCCTCACGTCCTCTGAGCAAGGGCAGCAGGGACCGGCGTGAAGTAAGGCACGATTGTGCTTTCTTTCTTTCTAGCGCAGTGTAGGTAGCGCTGCTAACGTTTTAAGAATATAGTATAGGTATTGTTCATTATATATTTTCTAGGAAATTACTCACGTTATAAAGTTGATTGGGCAAATATAGTGCCTATTTTTGCATTATTAGCGCCGTGGTTAAAAAGAAAACACATATATTGTTTAATTAGGAAGTGGCCGAAGTCAAAGTCTTATCTCAAGTCGCTGCATTCTCGGCTGAAGCATGTAAACAAATCGGCACTGCTGCGACTTTTGACGGCGATTAAAAGGTAGGTACCGCGTAATTAACTGGCAAAAATGACAGCATGCGATAATCGTGTAAGTTAAGAGTCAGCCTACGTGCCTACCAGCCTTATTGCGGAGGTGTAGAGCTTCGCTTTGACCGCGTTATCCACAACCACAGCTTTGCGAGATTTGGCTGCTTCGTTGTCACATCTTGGAGCTTTTGTTTTTTAAGAATGCCTCACTAGGTGTCGGTTGTGCGTAGCCGTTTCTCCGCACACGACATCGAGTGATGTAAGGAACGACAACAAGGACCGTGCGAATAATGTTGGTACGTACTGTACGTCATATGTACATACTCCGTTCTCATAAGCCAGTGTCTGAACAAGCATCCAGTCTTGCGAACGGTGTAGGTTAACTGACAGTAGGTGATGAATAAAGCGGCATATCTTCGCTATGCGCTTTATCTTTGCAGAGATATTCTTTATCGATCTCAACGCTGTGTCCATCGATTTCGGGCAATCATTGATAGATGCCAGTGATGATCGAACTTCGTGCTTTGTTGGGCGATGCGGTCACTAGGAAACAGAAAAAAGTTTAATGTGTAGTTTAGTTCGGAGGAGAAAGTACGAGAGTGTGAAAGTCGCTGCTACGTCGTCAAATGTTTCCACTGTTGTTTAATGTCGATTCTCTTTGTCAAGTAGATACTTGATTTTGAGATGGACATCGACATCAACAAGTGTGAGGCTTGCTGCAGTAGCATAGGGGACCTCATTATAACCGTGTTCGTTATGTTGATGTTGGTTTGTAGTGTACTTGCCGACATGGGCGTGTGATTACTGTGTGCTTACAATGAACATCGGATATAAGCAGGACTCCTGTGTCAGATGTTGCTTTGCTCTATGGTTCTGCTTTATACCAGTGCGAGGCAAGTGTGTCCAGTGTTCCTTTTAAAAGTATTAACATATGAATAATTAGCATTTCTCACTGTGTGCTGGGGAAGTTACTGCGTAACCACTTAAATACAACTTGCTTTAACATTGGGAGTTGAAGGTATGGCAGTCACTGCTGACTGCTTCGCTGAATGCCGCTAAACTTTTCTGCAGCTGTCCCATCACTGCTTCCTAAGAGACAGGGCTGTTTTTAGATGAAAAAGCAGCCCATCGCAACCGCAAGGGACAAAAAGACCAGACTTGCGCTACGAAAACAAAAAGAAGTGCGTTTGTACATTTCAGAGACGTTATTGGATCATGCGACAGCAGTCCGCCGGTAGCCGGAGCCAGCCGCGGTCTCGCACACGACGTGGGGTTTCTGTCGATGGTCAAGGAACGAAAGGCGCTACGGTCAGCCGGGTGATGCCTGCCGTTGCCGGAAGTCAGGTACAGTTCCCGTGGCCTTTGATGTGGTATGACGTGTTGTTAGTAGTATAGTGGGACACATTCTGTCGCATTTTACCCAAGAAAGCACCATATTTAGATCGAAGCTACCAATAATAGTTTCATTTAAGTGTACTGTACGTTGTAAGTGCACGTTAAACACCAGATGGTCTAAACTTCCGGAGCCCTCCGCCACAACATGCCTTATAAGAATATTGTTGTTTTGGCATGTAAACGGCACAAGTTGCATTTATATTGCAATAATTAAAGCTTCATTATGTGCGAAAAGCATTGGAAAGCATGCCAGAGTCATCCGTCCACAATCACTGCACCCTGCACACAATACATTAAAAAGCAAGCAAAAAAATTATAAACACGAATAAAAAGCATCCATCATTATCCTTATGCACTTCTAGTCAATTCGCCAATGAAGAACCCCTAATTTAGCTTACATTTTGTGTCTGGTAGCTTTTGTTGCATTTGGTGCAGATATTGTGCAATCTCTTCTCTCTCCCCCCTTTTTTAAGACGGTTGTTATCGTAACTGTCTTTTTAAACAAATGAAAAAGAAGTGAATTGACCATGGGTCTTAGTTTCGTTCCACTTGAAAGAGTGTAGTGTTTGCTACCACTAGGCGCTTAAACAGTGCATGAAAGCCAGTCTCGCAATGAACAGGCTGTTTCATACTTGTAGGAAAACCTGGAGCACATTAAAATGTGCTCCGAGTTTTCCTCTGAAGTGTGAAACAGCCTGTACAAAGAAGAATTGAGATTGCAATGAAACGGAGTTCACATAAATGGCTAGATGAAGCAGGTGAGGAACTGGCCTCATTTCCACAATGCACTGTAAAGAACGTTCCCGCATTTCCTAAGTATCACCATCAGCAGGCAGCAAGTCCAACAGTGAGCCCTTTTACAGCGAAAGCTGTTACAAGATCACAACAGTTGATTTTGGTGGCTTAGTTTTCCACCCCCGCCAGTGTCCGTAACAGCTGTCACGCACAATGAGGAAAAAGAAATGGTTTGAGGGGGATGTCAACCCAGGCACTCTGCATGGCACAGAGCCATATTCTTCCACACAGCCTGTCGAGGAATACTCGTACAAGTGTCATGTCGGGTAAGGAATAACATTAACAGATGTAATGTAGCTTGAGAAGGACGTCTTGTTGGGCGAGTTGGTAATATACCATTATTAAACGTAGCGCAAAACAACTTGATAGTCTGCGCTGTGTATGTTGCCACTTTACTTCGTTCGTGTTTGTTTTGCGCTACGTTTTGTAATAATGTAATGTAGCATGGTCAAAAAGTAAAATGACGCCAGGTGTCACACAATGCAAATTATGTAACAAGTGGGTGTTTTAAAACTTCCCGCCCACTACAAAGGGCCCAGCCATAGTTCATCGTCATCAGCCACAGCATCAATAATCTGCTCATAATGCCTTACAGGCGCATAGTGGGTACCTCATTTTGTGCAGAATGATGAATAATGGCATAGTGGGCACTTTGCAAAATTGTGATGATTTATGGCATGGGAGGGTACCATGCAACTGTGCTTGCAGTAATCGCCCCAAAAGAGTTTACAACAAGCTCTAGAAAGGCCGCTCTTCCAGATTTTGCTGTGACTGCTGCGTGTTCCGTGCAGGCCTGGCGTTTTTTTCTCTGCTTCATCTATGAATCTGTACAACTGTGGGGAATCAGCAGTGGAGTCTGCAGTGCACAGCGCATCCTAGTGGGGGCAGCTGGCAACTTCAGGTAGTACATATGGCAACTAGTACTGCCAACGACGCTATGGCCCTCGATGCTGGAGTAAAGGTGAAGAGGTTTCGGGGACGGCGTTATTGCTGCGTGATCGGCTGTTTCAACCAGGAAGGCTCCACCAAAGGCGTGTCTTTCTACAATTTTCCTGCAAGACCGTGGGAGAAAGAGCGGCGGCAGCGTTGGATACAAGCGGTTCGACGCTGTCGAGTAGGTGTTGAGCTTTCTTCAAGTTGTGGCCGCCATGGAGGAAAGAAGTAGAACAGGAGAGGCCTTGACGTCACGTCTTTGAAGTTGGAAGTGCAGCTATTCGGGCGCCATAGCCGAGCACACAATGGGTGCCCGGTGGGGGTGGGGGGGGGGGGGGGGCTTTGCCTTCCCTTTCATATTATTGTCAAATTTTTGATAATAATGACAGTCAAGGACCCCTGATGTTTCATTCCAAGAGTGGTTTGCTTCCCAACTTTTACCCCTTGGAATAGCTGGGGACCAAACGCAGGAACTTGAGAGCAGCACGTCATTATTGCGTCATTTTTATTTTTGCATTCATTGAGAAGCTTGTTTTCTATTGCACTCTTCCAATGGGGGGGGGGGTGGGTGTTGCTGCAGTGAAAACTTGCCCCCCACCCCTCCCATAGAGAACCCCGCGCACGCCTAAGTTGGTGGCCAATCTCCAACTGGCTCGCCGGAGCTGTTGGAAGCAAGCTTTGAAATTGCATTGCGACTTTTCCAAAATATTACTTACAAACACGGTGCTGTCTTCACCAAAGTGATTGTGTGTCGCAAATATCAACCAGAAGTGATGTAAAGGAACTCTAGCCAACAATAATGCTTAATTTACCATTAGCTCAACATTCATAGTCTCTTCCGTGTCAATAGCGCACAGAAATAGAAAAAGTAAGTCGCGTCTTCAAGTGAGGACGCTCTGTCGCAAAAGGTTAACAAAGCAGGTTTGTCCCGTGATCTTTCTGTGGACCATTGAAGAAGGTTACTAAGGCTTGCGCCATGATTCTGCGAGAGCCTGTATGTTTGACAGTCGTTACTGACATACCCAGAACACAATTTTTCAAGCTCACACGAGTGAGCCCTAAGCGCAAAATATATATTTCGACGAGAAGGAAAGTTCTTGATAAAAATATCTTGTGTGAGTCGCGCATTTTATAAAAATGTGCTCACTGGTTTGAAACCACTGATAACTTGTATTTGAAGGTACAAGTTCAAAAGGCGCATTGCAGAGCAATGATTATGTGAGATATTGGCGTGAAAGAGCATTGACACCATGATCAAAAAAGCTAATTTTTTGCTAACAGACTTATGTGTCTACTCACTCAGGCTCATTGGACTGAGGTCAAGCCATGAGTCCGAGTCTCACCGAGTCCGGCTGAGTAACGTGTCAGTGAATTTGAGTCCGAGTGAGTCTGGTTGAGAAAAAGTTTAGCGATTCTGAGTCTGTGTGAGTCTGGTTGAGGAAAATTTTGCTCAGTCTGAGTTCGAGTGAGTCCTTCGGAGTGAAATATATTCCTTGAGCAAGTCTGAGTGAGCTCCAATTTCTTTGCCGACCTATGCACACAAGCAACTCTGTATGGTGTGGCTAGTGGCATGACTTGGACTGCGTTTATTGATGTGACTGTTGGGCCACCAGTCGCAGGAATCCTTTGCAAAAAAAAAAAAAAATCTGCAACCCTTCCCTTACCAGGAAAACGGGGGCAAACGAGGCTTTGCAGGTGCGTGGCTGACCTACTACTTAGTTTTCTTTCTTTCTTTCGCATTATGCCATGCTCTCTCCTAACTTTTCCCTACATCCATGCCAGGAGTTGGACCTTCATCCACTAGTGCTTAGCAGTGCAACATTTCAGTTGTTACAGGCAACAACGGTCATGCATTCATATCCAGGCAGCAATGAAATGTGGCAACGTGAGATAACAAGTGCCCTTGATGCATGATCAGATTGCCATATCAGAAACGGCCGATCACCGACAAGCTGTGGATCAAGAGAGCACCGGTTATTGGAAAACAGTGCTTACAGATACGTGTGTGGCCTTGGAGGGCCACATTTCTGGACACTCGCCTGCACTGGGTTTTTCACGTATAATGCAACCGAAATGTGTAACACGTAATAGCTTCGCTTTGAAAAAAATTGGCGTCACTGCTGCCATACTACTCTCTAATGTAGCCAGACTGGCCTTGGGAGCCTCTTCTGACCTTTCCTTCCTTCATGCGTGACCACGATACATAAATGGCGAAGTGAGGATTTGAACTTGCGTGCATGGTTTACTCGACAGGCCTGACGGCAAGCTTGGCAACCGAACGCCAACACTAGAATATGCAGCCAGCACTTCGTCGGGAATTCAAAGAGCAATAGCATGTACCATCCTTCATACGTGCCAACAATTTTTCCCGCTGCATACCGTCGACCGTCTCCTTGTGACCCTTCGGGGCAGGAAGAGCGCTACCGGCGGTGAGTTTTTTTGTTCCTTAAAGGAGCACTGACACAAAACCTTGACACCTTGTTTTGTTTTTGTTGTTCCAGTGGGCACCTAACTAAGCATTATCGTGGCTGAAAATCTCGTTTGTTTTGAGTGCTCGACTTTTCATCATTTGGAGACATTTCTACAGTGCCAGTTGCAGTTTTGGTTTCAAAGAGTGGCAAGAAAGGCGGTGCCAGTCTGATGTTGTTGGTAAATGCATCCAGCCACGTGAACACATGAAACAGCGACGCACTCGCCACACGCACTGCACATGCGGCATCACTTGCACATGCATGAAACACTGTTGCAAGCACTATACTCGTTTACAACCCTAGAAAAAAGTGTTGGCTGCACCCACAGGACCACGGCATGCCCACCATTCACCTGCGAAAGACAGTCGTGCTAGCTGGTTTCCGCTCAAACTGGAAGTAGTTTTCCTCAGCTAATGTAAATACAACGCATATTAAGAGTTAAAGGTTCACCATTACTACCTAAAGCATTATGGTTGGTTCACCAGCGATGTCAGAATTCCTGACAGAATTTACCGGGACGTTCACGTTTCCGACCTAAAACCGGGGACACAAACGTGCGTCTGTGTGAGAAAGTCAATGGGCATGCAGTGGGTACATCACAAGCGTAGTTGCAGTAGATGTACTAAGGCAGTTTGAAATAGTGAATGTTACGCAGGCTAGCGATTGAGAAGGTGTTGCGAACGGGACCCGATTCCACTCTTGCATTCTACGCTTGAAGGTGGAGCTCATGCGTCGTCCATGTTTATGATATCGCGATGTTCTCAACACTCTGTACTTGTGAGTGTCATGTATGTGAAAAGCCATAAGTCAGCTGCTTTGGTATTTTGTCTCACCAGGTGGATAGAGCGAGCTCGGGCGTGTAAGAAGTCGCTCAAGGATGACCAGGCACCACAAGGAAGTGAACAAAGGGCAAGCAAACGAAGGGCAAGCGCACTTTGACTGTTGCACTTATTGTTCATAAATGATTCAAGAAAGTCTTGACTTTTCTCATTTTATACAAGACGGAGATGCTTGCAATCTGGCTGGAGGTTCTTATTAGCATTACTTCTGTTCTGAGCCACCTAATGGATATATGCCATATTTACTCGTATCTAACTTGCACCCAATTTTCGTGGGCTCAAAATAAATGAACCTGAACGTATTGTTACGAGATTAAAAAAAAAAGACATGCCACTAAGTTTATGATCAGAAAAAAGGGAAAGACTAGCACAATTTGCCTTCACAGAGCAGGAAATTTATTTTCCTGCAGTTCCTTTTCTTCTGCGATCCAGTTTTTCTGGCTTTAAGAATGCTTCTGGATACATCTCAATCACTGCAATACTGGGGCTGTTACTTTGACAAGCTTGATCTACACGGAGTTGCTTCAGAAGGCCTACAAGGATAATGTTCGAGGTTAGCGTACTTTGCCACTTTCAACCTGTAGAAACTTTTCCTGGTCAACAAGCAGCTGAAGATCTCCTTTTGCGCTACTGACAGTCACATGCTTCGGGCATGCAAAAAAGACGTGACGCAGCTACCTTCAATGTGTACAATAACTTTCCTTTGACGTGAGCTTTCATAATTAAAGCGGTGCGTCAGCTATTTGCACTTCACGAGAAGCATCTACGTTGCACAAAGGTCGCAGTTGCACACGATATGAACCTAAGTCGTGGAGGCCTATGCGAATTTGCAACAAAATGTGCTCTTACGCCATTTTGTGATGGTGATGACGCTGCAAGTGACTTTTTTGATGGGATGCTCTTGCCAATGCGGTGAACATAGTTTTTGCTCCATACTCAATTCTAATGTGCAGGCAATTTTTTAGTTCATTTTGTCACACACACACACACACAAAACAAAAGATGTGCATTCAATTCGAGTAAATACAGTACAGGGAGTTGTGTTGATTCAACACTGGTCAATTTGAGCTCAACTGAAGTTCCCGGCCAGTGGCTGTACATTTCTGTAGAACAAAACTTTGGTTATTTCAATCTTGAAATATACCTTCGCTCGATGATTTGAAATGGATTAGGTCATTTTACATATGCACAACCGCAGTGGTTTCTACAGTTGTGGTTCTAGCCTTGGCAGTGCTTAGGGTATGCCGAACGTGTATAACATGATTCCTTTTTGAAGAACGCCCATTTTTGGCTCGTACTGAGAAAGATTATCAATGCAAAAACTCGGCTCACTAGGAATGATGTGGCATTTGCCAATTCTAATTCACTCTACCTTTTTTGTTGCTGCTAAGTAAATTTGTTGGAAAATTGCCTGGCCAATGCAGTTCAATATCCTATTGAGGTGCAACATCCACATACACTCAAAACCTCATTATAACAAAGTCACATCTGACTTGAAAATAAGTTCGTTATATTAAAAAATTTATTATAAACGTATATTTGTAACACTGTATCTATGACAACACTATTCTTCATTTACTTAGTTATAACTGATAACTCGTTATATCCGTGTTCGTTATATTGGGGTTTGAGTGTATGTGGACGCAACTTGTTTTTGCCAGTTCTTTGGACTAGTGGCCAGGAAAGAGCAAGATACTTTGCGCATAGTATGAATTGAACCTTTTGCAAGTCACTGTGCCTTGAGCTAACCTAATGTGCTGCATATGACTGTAGCCAATCACATTAGTGAAGGCACTATGATGTTCGATGGGTCATTCGACATGCCACGTTCCAGGACCAATATCAAAAGTATTATTTTTTTTTTGTTCTGAATGAATGCAATGAAAAATAAATTACTGATGCATTTTGAGCCTAAGAGTTGATCCTTTATGTAAAAATGGTGCATGCCTGGTTGCAGAATATTTAAATATACAGGGTGTTTCAAGAAATGTGTCCAATCTTCTCAAAAAAATCAGGAAAATGCGATATTTGATTGCTGCCTTCAGAATTGGTTTTTCTGTAGTGGCAGGGATTTTAAGATGGTTAAAGAAATTATTTGGGACTATAATTAAAAAAGTTAAATTCATTAACTTTTTAATTAGTGGAGTTAGGTGGTTGTGTCAAATGGGAGAATTGATGTTCTTCATGCCAGAAACCCAACCCAACTTTGGGATTTGGAAAAAGTGGCATCTAGTAATAATTACGAAGTAATGAAATTCAACCAAATTCAATGGCAAAACCTAAACAAAAACATGGAAGAACGCAACTGCCATATTTTTCTGAGACGTCCAAAATGAGTGAATGACTTTTTCTGTAGCACTAGGCATCTTAAGATGGTTAGAGACATGACTTGAGACAGTAATTAAGAAAGTTAATTAATTAACTTTTAATTAGTGGAGTTAGGTGACTGTGTCAAATTGGGGAATTGAAGTTGTTCTTGCCAGAAACCCATCCCAACATTGCGATTTTGAAAAAGCGGCCTCTAGTAATAATTGCGAAACAATGAAGAAATTCAACCGAATTCGACGGCT
Source organism: Rhipicephalus sanguineus (assembly GCF_013339695.2). Taxonomy (NCBI): domain Eukaryota; kingdom Metazoa; phylum Arthropoda; class Arachnida; order Ixodida; family Ixodidae; genus Rhipicephalus; species Rhipicephalus sanguineus. The sequence continues at coordinate 32,726,669 of NC_051183.1, read as the reverse complement.
TTCGCTGTTGAAAGCCATTGCATTTCGTTGAATTTCATTACACCACAACAATTACTAGAGAACACTTTTTCGAAATCTCAAAGCTCGGATGGGTTCCTCGCATGAAGAACTTCGATTCTCCCATTTGACACTATCATCTAACTCCACTAATTAAAAAGTTAAATAGTGTAACTTTCTTAATTACTGTCCTAAATGATTTTCTTAACTACCTTAAGATTCCTGCCACTACAGAAAAAGCAATTCTGAAAGCCCCGAGCAAATATCAGCATTTTCCTGATTTTTTAGAAGGTTGGACACATTTCTTGAAACACCCTGTATATGTGCTAATTACTATTAGTTACCGATATTATATATTTGCTAATTACTATTCATTACTGAAACTCGAACAAAACAACATATTACTTCATTTTCTTTCTGTGAGCCTACAAGTTGATTCTTTTTGTATAAAAATGGTCCATTCCTGGCTGCAGAATAATCAAATATATATGTGCTAATTACTATTAATTACTGAAACTCACACAAAACAACATACAGTTGAACCCTTCAATAACGAAAGCCCTCAAGAACGAAATCCTCGCGGCAACGAAGAAATCTGGTGTCTCCGGCGAGCGTCCATAGAGTTCAATGCATTTGTCCCCTCTCGACAGCAAGGAGATTTTAAAAAGTACTCCCCCAGTGACGAAAGTTTCATGGAGTGATCTGTAACATTTTTTTCAACCCTTGAGCTAGTCGAAAATGCCAGAAGTTTGAAAATACCAGAGACAGAAGCGGGAGTTCCTTCTGGAAGCAGCGATGACCTGCAGCCACTGGCTGAAGTATGAGACTCGCTTTGCCGTGTTGATGGGGCGATACCAGGCGCTGTTGAACTGCACGACTTTTTGTGGGCTGACACCGACCTGATCGTGCATGAAGAGTTCAGCGACGACAATATCATCAAAAGCGTGTGCAAAGAATATGCGAGTGGTTACGAGAGTGAGGAAAGCAACAAAATACAAGCTGGGCAAGTAAGTTAGCGCAGAGTTCTTGATGCTTTTGACATCATCTGCACTTTCCTCGGCGCCCACTACGACGACGAAACTATGCCAAGCTTACTAAGCTGCAATGCTCGAGCTGTCAAGCTCCTTCAAATGGACGTGAAACAGAGCACGATCAGCAACTTCTTTAAATAAATTTTGGCTTGTGCGAAGTAACTGGTGTGCGTATTTTTCTATTTCCGCTCCAAGGAAATTCTCACGACAACGAACAAAAGTCGCTTCCTTGGCGGTTTCGTTATTGAGGGTTTCTACTGTATTACTTCATTTTCTTTCTTCGAATTTAATATAGTGTGCCTTGGAATTATGTTGTGCGAATTTGGCGCTCTTGGCAAGCAGTCCATCATAATTCGCGCCTGAAGGGGATATGAAACCAACGCCAAACTCCATTAGCAACTCCCTATTGTCAGAACCAGCCTGGCCAGTATTGTTGCCATCACAAGTTGTTGCAACAGTACAAGAAATAAACAATAGGAGCTAACGTAAAGGGATGAAATTTAAAAGTGCAGAAGAGGAGCGAAGGCTCCCTGGCTGTCCAGTGTAGGGTTTGCGGTTGCACCTCGAAATTTTAAGAAGAAAACAACAATGGCTTGTGTCCGAGAACTTTAGCAACAAAATGAGAATTATGAAAATGAAAATGGGAAATGAGAAGCTACCGCCATTGCAAAAGGTAGCTGCATCTTTCCATGTATGCAAAAGCGATGTCGTATATTGGAAATGCGCTGCAAGTCTTCATCGGGACATATTTTATCACTGATAAGGTAACTGTGTTATGGTTTAACTTGTATAATGTCATTCTTGATATTGTGGGTGAATGAAAGAAAGGTAATGGATCAAGGGTGTGTTTTTCTTTGTTAAACACAGCCTAATGAAACCCACAGACAATGAAGCCAAGGGAATTATTTGTAGTCTTTTAACTGTAGCGTAATTGTAGTCAAGTTGCTGCCGGTAGGGATCGAATGTGCAATCGTCGGATAATGCGTCCAGGGCTCTACCATTGCCGCAGCTCAAATGGCACAGCATCAGACACATTATCCTAATGTTGTAGGTTTGATTCCTACCAGCAGCAAGTGTCTTTTCATCCACTCTAATTTCTTCAGATTTAATCATAATTACTGCACTAATGTTAAGACTACTAATAATTTCCCCTATAACTTCTTTGGTTTCACTGTCTGTCTGCTTAGTTTATAGGTGTTTCATATTACATGCTCTTTGATAATAAATTTCTATTGAAGATCGGCATGTCCGTCTTTTTGTACATCCTTTGGTCTCCTTATTGTGCTCTTTCAACGTGAATTGTAAGTTGGCCCATTCCCAAACCTCCCTATTTCAAAATGGCGACAGCATCTGTTCGCACATAACAAGAGACCATACAGAAATTGCTTTCAGTCTCACGACGAGTGCGCATTCAAATGAAAACTTATCTTGCTCATTATAGTAGTGGCAACGAGTCGTGTGACATGTTCTCAGCATTCCGGAGAATCATTTGCATCACAGGATGGACTAGCAAAGTGGTTAGCCTAGGTGTGGGTCACCATCCCATTTGCAATTTTGAGTCGCTTAGTAAGTGCAGTGCGTCAGACATGCTATCAACTGTTTGGAGGATGACATATGGTAGTAGTTCTTCATAATGATGAAATACAGCCTAGGAGTGATGATGATGTACAGTAAGAGAATAAAGTTTCGTTCTGCGAAGATGAGCTTTTGTCCTTTTTTTTGTTGTCAGGACTTGAAGGTATGCTACGTTTTTCACGCTGAAGTATCAGATATGCTTTCAATTTGTACGTAGTTTAGGCACTCCTTTGTCATGCTTATGTTGGTTTTGTACTTTGATGCGTTCGTAAAAGATCTTCGACTTTAGGTACGTTAAAATCGGCGGCAAATTCTGCCAGCATAGTTAACAATGCTTTTTTTCCCTGCTTCAACCTGCTGGTTAGTTCGACCAATTTTGTAAGTCCCGTGAAGGTCGAAATAACTGATGTCACCTATAGTAGCCTATTTTAACTTCTATATTCAACTCCTGCTTGATCTTCGTATATTCTCTAATATCTGGTTTTATAACTTTAAAACAGGTTGAGGCATTGCTGTGCCTCGTTTGTAGCATGCAACAATGCATCAAAGCTAGGACAAGTAGCAACATGATGAAAGTCTCACTCTGCACATAATATAGCACTCTTTGTTTATTCATTAAACACACTTTCATTTTGGGACGTTAAACTGCAGATATTATTATTAAACACACTTTCAGGAACCAGAGGCACAAAAGAAAGGAGTGTGCAATTTTTGTTAATGTAATGGAATCAGGGGTGGCATGTCAGGGCCGGAATGGGACATTGTCATCTATTCAAAATGAATGGGCTGATAATGTTTAGTAAATCTCCGGAAAACGAGTGATGAACTGACCTAGTACACATGCATGTCTGTAAAGCGCAAGCTTCGTGAATACTCTGCGCGCGATCACCCACGTAGCCCATGCATTCACACTACCACAACTTGAAACACTGGCACTTCAGATGGTACTCAAGTTTACTGCAGGAGCATCATTACTCTACTGCTAGTCCTCTATACTACAGCAGGCATCACAATCTAGCAAGGATTATAACATAGTGTTATTATGATAGCAAGTATATGGACACTAAAGGCACATTTCTGCCATCACCGTAATGTTCCGTATGAAGTCCAAATCGATGAAATTGACTTGTGCATCGTATGTTTTATGTGCGAATTAAAGTGTGCGAGTGCTGCCAACGAAAGCAGCTAAAGCAGGAATGAGACGAGCTAGCAGTTTCCGTTGCATAAAACGTGCATGGAGAGAGGAGCTGGAACGGGGCCTGCGGGCTCTGGCAGTAAATGAGGGCTTTGACTGACCGAGTGCGAGTGCGGGCTGACCGAGTGTGGACTGACCGAGTGCGGCCTGTATCTCTAGAGGTGATCAGAAGATGGCTTATAGGCTTGCACATGTTGTACTCTCATTGAAAAGCTTTCATTCAGGCTTTCGTTCAAGCCATAGACACCACGAAGGTCACTTAGTCGCCACATTTGCCGCTTTTCTTAAAGCTGTGAGGTTCTAGCCTTACTTCGCGTAACATTCCAATTTGTTCTATTGTATTCGCCATTGCGGTGAAACTGTGACTTTTTTGATGTGTCACTTTCTGTCGGTACTTGCACGTTTCGCTCATCTTCAAAGGCATATCGTGCATCCGGTGCTGACTGTTGCGTCTTTCGCTCGCAGATGCCCACCGCAAAAGAGCACAGCACAGTTGTCAACGTCATGAACAACTCAACCTCTGCTAGCATCTTGAATGCCAGTGCGGTTGCAAGCCTGGGGATGTCGCCTACCGATCTGGTGGAGGTGCACCTGCTGGAGCTGCCCGATGTTGTTCAGGATACCATCTCCGCCGCCAAATCTACCCAAAGTGAATGCACGAGTCTGACTTCAACTGCCTGATGACGGTGAAATCAGCGAGGACACGTCGTCCGCCACCAAATCTAAAGAACAGCACCAGATGCTCGTGACACCGAGTAATCCTGCAGCGGCTGCTGCAATCGAACCAACCACACAAACCGCCCCGGCGAACGCGACTTCGCAGGAGAGTGCCAACCCGTGTCCGCCTGAGCTGCTTCTCCCGCATGCCAAGAAAGTGGAGATACTCGCCGACGTGCGCGCGGGCAAGCTCAGCAAGGCTGAGATAGTGTACAAGTACCACATACGTTGGGCCATCCTGTACGATGTCATAAGGAGCGCCAGCGAAATAGACGCCGAACAGAGGCGCCTCGGGCTGGCTCCCGAAACGCCGGACTCGCATCCGGTGGTGGGAAGCATGCGGCTCAAAGCGCGGGCCCGGCACTTCCAAGTCAAAGGAGGGCCAGCAGAAAGCACCGGGGGCATTTTTCATGTCCGAAGACTTGTACTTCAACCCTCCAAAGAAGCGCAACGTGCCGCCAGGGTACAGTCGAAGGCAGTATGTTCGCCTTTATGAGATGCATGCAAAAAGCAGTATTGTAAAGCCACATGCAAGGGTTTGCTTTCTGTCTTGTTGATGCAACGTTTATTTCAGAGTGTTTAATGTGGAAACCTTTTACTGACATACAGTATTCACAGATTGAAGTGTGTAACTACTGCTATGAGCAATTGCTCATGATAACCGCCTTATGTCGCTGTAAATCTGGCCTGTGATTCTGGCCTGTAATTGGGGCTCTGATATAAGTATTTGAGCCATTATTACACCAATACGACACGAACTGTCAACGCTGGAAACGAAAGTATGAGCATTAAAGGGGTACTGACACAAAAATTTTGGCCTCGCGTTTTTTTGCTTCAATGTGTTTCTGGGGGCCTGTTAGTCATAACACGGCACATCGTTTGCTGCAGCGCGCGACAGATAGTTAATTACAGGCTCCTCATTACCGATCAGTGTCAGTTTCGGTTTCAGAAACAACAAGCCTCCGGGTGCAACTATCACCACCTAGCGGGTGCAGCGCTCGATCACATCAGCACACAGAACTGTGACGCACTTCCGCACGGTTCGCGAGCAGCCGCCGATAAGTAGGCTGCTGGAGCAAACGTGGCAAAAAACATGACGGCTATGATGTCATCATAACTTGTTGCAGCGTGGTCACGTGAGGGAAGCAGGGGGTCCCCAAGGGTCCCCTTTTAGGGTGCCAGTAGCAGCGAGGGTGTCGATTGCACGCAAACTTCATAATTCATTTAAAATAACTTACAAGCTATATTCGCTGTTGGTATTTTACAGATGATATACGCATGTTCACCGGAATCGATCCCGCAGGCCATCTCGGCAGCGAAATATTGTGTCAGTACCCCCTTTAAGTAGGCCTAAATTGTTGCATTTCAATGCGTGAGTACTGTACATGAGTGCTACTTTCAGCCGTGCTTCAGAGAAGCCAAGTGACAATTTAGATTTACGTCTACTAGATACCACCCTCATGTGGTAAACACTACGTCAAGCGAACAGTGTGGTGTCTCAGACGTAATCTTGCAGAGCAGTGCAACAATATGAAGGGCATGACAGCTGCATAGCTGCGCATTGAGGCAGGTGTGGTTCTTCACTGTTTCAATACTACTGTTTCATTGTGCACAGGCACAAAAATGAAATCACAAGTTCCGTTATTAAATCCACAACTATTGACAAGCTAGGAAAAGCTTGTGATAGCAGGCGTTCACTGTCTTGAAGAAGGAAGGAATTTCCGTATCTCAATGCCAATTTGTTAGCACATGCCTAGGTGTTCCACTCTTACGCAAACTGTGACGAGGCCCTATAATGAAAGTGCCTGTGTGTGTCTCTTATCATGATCATGTTTCCAAAGTTTCTGCCAACCTTCGCAAGTTGTACTGATATACTGATGCAAGATGTTTGGAGCATGTTCTGCGATTTGCATCTCATTCCCTAAACACCAAATGCGCGCACTATTACGGCGTCTTATACAGTCCGGTGCTGCTTGCGAGTGTGCATCCGAGTCAGTAGCCACACTTCAACAAGAGCTTGATATGGGCGAGTTGGTTCATGTTGAATATCGTAGTTACAGCACAACAAATGTCTTTTCCCTCCTACATTTGTTGCGCTGTACCTACGATATTTAGGCACAGTCCGCTTGCCGTTTACTCATTGCCCGTGCTTCTCAATGAAATACCCCTGCTTCACAGTGGCGAAAAAAAGAGGTCACGGGCAGCTTCATCGCCGCCAATAAATCAGTGCCAATGGTACGCTTTGAAGCAGTAGCTGATGGCACAAAGGTTATGGTGTGTTGAACATTCGTGAATGTCAAGCGGGGATTTCGCTCACGAATGTTCAACGTGCCACAAGTTTTGTGCAAATGGGTTTACAACATCCATTCTTCTTCTACTGCACAGAGTTCATGTTCCAGATTATTGTGATAGGCTGATTTACTTTGCAACTCTCTCAGTTTAGGAAAAAAAATCTTGCTCCCCAAAAGGCACATGCAGAAAAAGTCAGCGCTTGTGTTTGTCATTCTTTCACTTCCTCGGTCCTCCCTTACCTGTACATATTTCTGCAGTTCACTGCTTCGCGCTGCTCATCGTCACCACGAAGCCAACTCGCCCACATCGCTATTCTTATGTTTTAAAAACTAGGTTTGATTATAGAAAAAACAAATGCGTACTTGAAAGGAGCACACAAATATGCGTAAACTCGGCAAGTTTCATTAAAAAATGATCAAGAAAAAAAAAGTTTTAAAGTGCCATGTTCCTCCTTAAAGGGCCCCTAAACCACCCAGAAGTCATAATTTAGTTGTGATGTTGCAGTTGTGCACGAGTCCACAACGAACACATGGCCATGAGAATTTTTCGAAACAGTGCTGTAATTGCCGAGTTGCACGCATTTGATGACCCGAAGGAGGCCCTCGCTCGTTTCACTCTTTCCTTCGCTATGCTTCACTCGTCGGCTCATCGCTCTTTGTGGCCGAATGCTCCTCGTCACCGTGCGAGGAGGAAGAGCGGTGAGTGCGCGTAGCTGCGAGCAGACAAAGAGGTTCTTTTTGGGGATGCCATGAGCAGGCAACATTGTTGACATCACGGTGAATGCTGAGGATTACCAAAAGGCCCGGAGAGGAGAAGGAATTGTTTCTTGCAACTTGTGGCACACCCGCAGCCCGTAGCGCTGCCGTGTTTGGCATTGTTGATCGTGACCGCATTCTGAACTCGACGCATGCGTTTGCTTGAAACGTTGGAAAATTATCAGAGGTGACAAAGGATAAAAACCAGCGGAAAACATGGGACACAGCGAAAAGAAGTCGACGGGACAGGCTGGCACTTACAACTGAACAGAGAACCTCGTTTGAAAGGCTTATTTAAACCCAGCGGCAACCACTCTGCGCATGTGTGAGCAACCATGCTTCGCCTAAAACGAAAAATAATTGCTCACACGTGTGCAGAGTGGTTGCCGCTGGGTTTAAATAAGCCTTTCAAACGAGGTTCTCTGTTCAGTTGTAAGTGCCAGCCTGTCCCGTCGACTTCTTTTCGCTGTGTCCTGTGTTTTCCGCTGGTTTTTATCCTTTGTGACTATGTACCAACTAGCCGAGTCCAACGCCTTGGTATCAGAGGTGGTTTAGGGGCCCTTTAAGTTGTTCTTATGTTTCCTTAGATTGGTGTTTAGTAGAATCGGGCCGATTAGTCTCGTTATCGACCTTGCTGTGGAAGTGTTCTAGTCTTAAATTAGGGTTTCTCTGCTTTGCAGTCGGGGTGACCCTACAGGGCTTTACCTCTTTTTATTTTGCAGCGCAAAATTACTCATGGAGGATTTCCCACAGCGAATACAAAGGCCAATGTAGGCAATATCAGCATCACAGCTCCAGTGACCACCACGAAGGAGACAGGCAAAGCCGGGGGCGGCACGAGCACGAAGAAATCAAAGCCTCCGCCAGCAGATCTGCGTGCTGTGGTAAGTATTTTTTTGACAACTTTTACGCGTTATTTGCGCTCTTGCTCTGTGGTTAAAGGGGTACTGACACCGATTTTCGGAGGGAAGTTTACTGTGCCTCCCATCTACAGAGATGGCTCTGGGCCAATGTGAAGGTCAGTCAATGTCGATAAGATACTTTAGAGTGACATTAAAGTCTTTAGATTTTTTTATGGTGCGCCTACTGACATCGACACTATTTTGACATCAGGCTACAGTCTCAATTCTGGTGACATCTTGCACAAGTATGACTAGTTGTGATGACGTTAGGTGCCAAAACATTCAAAACAGCCGCTTGTGTGTCGCCAATAGAGTCATGTTGCGGAACGGCCGTCGAAACATGACCACGAGAACATGACCAAAAAGGAACAGAAACTAGCTTTTAAAAACATACTGTCATTACTTTTTCAGGGTGCACTCATGTTTACCAGTACATTTTTTAGGCTCTTGAGAGCTTGGCCTTTCATTTGATGCAAAAAAGCGACAGCTGAAAATTTTCCTGTCGGTACCCATTAAAAAGGATGCATGGAAAACACCATAAAAAGATATCTTCCTCACACAGGATCCACAGTGACCGAAAATGCCTGCAAGGGTTTTAATTATTTTCTCAATGCTAATTGCAGCCATAGAATGCTAACGATAGCAGTAACTGATACGAGTGAAGACTTATTTCTTCAAACCTAATATTGCTGTCGTTGCCGAGATGTGTTCTACATTTGGCATTTGGGGCAGCATTTTCTCGGCTAAACTGATCTAAAGGGGCATTACTGGGCAGCTATAAGACAATGAGATAATTGTTTCAACAGAAGTGAACGTAGAATCAGCCACAAAAGTTTTAGGGGCCCATTTTCCACGACATGTAATTATGACTGCTTGAACTGCTCAATCACTGGGCCTTTTGCGTGCATGACGCGACATAAGTTCGCTTATGCTGCATTGTGCTTTGTGCTTAGTTTTACAGTGGCGGAACAGATAACCAACAACAAAATGAAGACGCAAGTGGCACCGCATACGTCTATTTTTTGTTGGTTATTTTGTTGTTTCACCAGTGCAATACTCAGTGTATAGTCATAAATGTACAGTACAATCCACTGTTGAAGGGAACACTCAAATGAGCAACTTTCATTTTGTTGGCTTCCTAACGGCTAGTGGATGCGGAAAGATTGTTTGTGCACGTTACTAGTCTATCATAAGGATTCGGAGCTGTCAACCACCAGTAGTGTTATCCAAATCTAAGCCATTATGCTTTTGTAGGAGAGCGATATCCGGACATACCCGAAACGCAAGTGTTCCCTTTAACAGTGGACCCGTCCGTACATCAACTATCCGAATTTGCTGTGTTGCTAAAGTGCAAATAGTGGAACAGAAAGACAGTGGTGAGCGTTAACTTCTCCAACTACGTCAAGATGGTGTTCATCCATGTCTCTCTTGTCCTGTTGTATGGATCGAACCTATGTACTCTTATAGCATAACCCCTCAAGGTGCAACGTCCACATATGTGGACGCAACCCCTTTTTTGCGAGTTTTTGGACTACTGGCCTAGGCAGAGCAAGATACTTCGCACATAGGATGTATTGAACCTGCTGCATAATGAATGTATCTTCCTTTAACCTCACTGTGCTGCGTATAACTGCAGTGGACTACATCAGTGAAGGCACTACAATGTTCGACTTGTCTTGTTCCAAGAACAGCATCAAAAGCATTATTTTTCTTTGCTCTGAGTGAATGCAGCCAAAAACACATTGCGTATGTATTTCTAGACTACGATATGATTCTCTTTGTGGAAAAATGGAACATGACTGACTGCAGAATAGTTAAACACAGTAGACTCATTAAACGGCGCCTGAAGGGACAAGGAAAATATGTTCTGTTTAACAAGAGTTCTGTTTACCGAGAGGTCAACACGGGTTCTGAATCCAGATTCGAAACAAACTATATCAGAGGCAGTTGTTCCATTGAAGCAGCATTTCCCTTTGCTGAGTCTACTGTAGTATTTAATTAGACACAAATTAGGATTAATTACTATGCCTTGCACAAAAGCACATATTACTTCATTATATTTTTTTCATTGTGTAATATCGAGCTCCTTATTATTATGTTGAGTGAATGTAACACATTTGCAGACGGTCTAACATAATTCACGCCTGAAGGGGATAAGGAAATTGCCAATCAGTCCAGTCTACCACCATTTGCGGTTTTGCTATAATGCAGTATTGAAAACAGCAGACTTTGTTCTTGCTTATAATCATCGCAGATGACTTCTAGCAGGTTCTAACTGTACTTTCCGCTTGCACCCCCCCTTCCCCCTCTCCTTCAGTCCTCGCAAACATTGCGCTCGCTTGGAAAGGGGTCACTGATGACATTCATGTCAACCACAAATGGTACTGATGCAATGACGCAAGTCAACCACAGACGTCAGGCTGACAAGGTAAGTCTGACAGCGTTAGAGAGCCTGCCTTTTTACCGCTATTAATCACCAAGTGCTGGTTTTTGCTGCTCAGTGTGTTCCAAGCTCCTGTGAATCCAACGACAATTAGGCCAAGGAAAGCATTAGGGGACATTAATTGTTGTCTTTAACTGTAGTGAAGTAATTAGCACGTAAATTGAAATGAATTTAAAGGGATGCGAAGCAGCATTGGGGGCGCACACCACGTTTCCGTTATGTTCACTCGGTGCTTACGTTAGTGTGTGAGGTTTGTATTTAGTGTTTGTGTTATCATTACGGTGTGTTTGTGCGTTGCTTTCCGTTAGCGCCGAGTGAAAAGTGGCGCCGACGTTGACGTTACAACTCGTCTGAACGGGAGCATAGCGAGAGTGACGAAAGCCAACCGAGCGCACGCGCTTATATACACATGAAATGGGGCAGGGAGAGGAGAGAGTGGGTTACAGGCTGTATTTGGCTGCGGCGCGGCTGCATCACGTGGGAGGAGAGGCTACGCCGTGGCTGCAGTGCGGGGGAGGAGAGGAGGGAAGGCGACCAAACACCTGTGTAAAAGACAATGCGCAGTGGAGCGCGGACGCCACCACTGCTGGACACAGCCCCGAGCAAAAACTGCTTCTCATCTAAAATGAACCATTTCGGTGCGATCCGATCCCACGACCTTCAAATTCCACATTCAGTGATCTACCAATTGAGCTACGACACATAATTCGAAGGTTGTGGATACCAATTTCCTTCTATCTAATTTTCTGTCAGATTCATTTGGTTGTGTTTAACAAAGAACCCTCGAAACAAGCCCCTTGAAAAAAATTCCCCTTCCTTTATTCAAGCACTTCTGTAGTAACAGTTGTGTGACGTTTGCACTTGGCAATCGGTTCAGGTTTTTGAATGCCATCTTGAGTGGTTGTCTCCATGCCTGTATTAAAGGGGAGCTGAAGTGCTTTTGGAATTCGGCAAAACTTCGAGGCTATCAAGGACCGACATCACTCTCGACGATGTCATAATTCTTTCCGCGGTTGTTGCAGCAGGAGCTTTAAAATACGAGTAAGAAAATTTTGTCTTGCTCCCCCCACGCGAGCTCGCTGAGAGTGTGGGCGTGGAAGCGAACTAACCTGAACTACGTCATCTTCAGTACCTTTGCGGAACTGCACTGCACTCCGGCGGAAGGTTCCCGCTGCTCGCTGATCGGAACAGCGAGAGTGCTGTTTATGCATCCAAGGCTCAAGTAAGTATAAAGATGCTGAAAGTTCTGCAGCTGGATTACAATATCTGCCATAACAACGAATAATCAAGCACGATGTGAACAATCGTCTCTTATATTCAACCGTGGCCTCCGTGACTAGCTTTGTCTGTGCGCTGTTGCTTGAGCCAATCACGGAGGCCACACTTTATCAGTGCTGCTGTTGCAGATGACGTGGCATACTGAAGATGACGTCACCACGTTTGCTTAGCATCTCAAGCCCTACCGCTGCGGCTACTGTTTTTTGCCAAAAAATGCTATTTGGGTAAACTTTTGAGAACTCTCACATCGGTTTTCGAATTCAGCAGGGATCAAATTGTGATTACCCACTTTTTTTTTTAGAGTGCTTCAGCTTCCCTTTAAGGAGGCCTGCAAAAGACAATTAGACGTTGAACTAGGACCACATTGTGTGTCACAGAAAATAATCTTTTTATTTTAAAATTAGTTAAATCTGATATTTTAGATGCCAAAACCATGATCCTCATATGTGGCATTCCATAGTGTACTACTCCAAATACATTTGTGATGACCTGATGTTCTTAATTATGCACCCACTGCATGCTGCACGTGCATTACTGTATTGCATTGCACCCATGCCGATATATGGCCGCCGTGGGCGAGGTCGAACCCGCAGCGAATGCTCTCTTGAACTATGTCCACTGTGAAAGCAATGTCAGTGCAGTAGCTCCTTGTTCTAACAAAATTGCTTTACTCAGTTTCATTTTCTTGTCCCACAGAGGCGCATGCACTTACACCAAAATACACATGTTGGACTGTTCACCTGTAGAGGCATAAAGCCCTGAGAACGTCGCTCATCCCTTTGAGTAGGGATGGACGAATATAGTAAATTTGAGGTTCGAAGTGAATAGTGATTTGGTCGAATAATTTCGAATCGAATACTTCGAATAGTACTCACCACATATTATTAAGAAAAATGAGCATTTTCGTCATGACCCTTGCACAATATTTTTAAGGATTGGAACTAGGTATGAGTGAATGTCACTTTTTTGGTTTGAAATGAAGCAGCCTTGAATAGTATCAAGCTTTGAATAGCAATAGGGTGCAAGTTATAAGTGATACAATACGTTACACTTTAAAAATTACTAGACTTAGCGCATATAAGCCCATATGACACGCTTTTAAACTTAAAGAAAATACGTACATTTAACCTTTAAGTGTGGCTTCGCGGCAGTGAAGATTTCCCCTGTATGGGTGGTTTCACGGCACAGCAACCAGATGCTGCAGCGAAACCACCTTTACAGGGAGTTATGTGTGGTCAAATATATACATATATTCGTTCATTTTGAATACTTTGAAATTTCGAATAATCTAAATTCGTATCAAAGTGAATTCGAATACTTTAATATTCGCCCATTCCTACATTTGAGTACACATTTGTGGTGCTAACTCTTATCACGTAATGATAAGACACACGAAACAACTGCTTGTGGGTATAAAAGTGTTTTGCTGCAGCTGAACATCACTATCAAGCATGGCTGTGTGTGTCAGTATACGTTTTATGGCTCCCAGTGCTCTTAGAAAGTGAATCCTGCCTTACTATAGCTGTTAGGAGTTAATGAAGGGCAGGTTTAATGTAACGCAGGTTATAAGAAAGTTCTCATCTTTTCTCGTTGACTCATCTGTACGAACGGTATAGGGTAAACGTTACAAGTATAAGTAAGTGTTTCAGAAGCTCTGTTGTGCTTAGACTAAGCGTTCGCATTACCGAGCATTTTGAGAGTCTCTTGGCTTTTAACAAAGTGTCGATTACAGCAAAATTCTTCACGAGGCGGGATTCGAACTCATGTACCCTCGATTCGAAGGCGAGCGTACGAACCACTCGGCTATCCAGGCATGCTAGCAGAGCATAGCATAGCCTTGTATATTATAGTGTAGCAAGGGGGTGGGAAACAGAAGTGAGGGTGAGGAGGAGAGATGTGATAGTGAGGAGGAGGGTGAAGAGGAAGAAATTCCACTACTCGCCACTGGTTCACTAAGAGAGACAGAGAGAGAAAGCGTTGGAAAGAAAGAGAGAGAGAAATAATGGGAATAAAGACAAAAAGACAGAAAGGCTTGGCACGACTAGTGCGAAGCTGCCGTACCAGGGAATGGGAATAGCAACGGCGGCTGCGAGGGGAGCCCAAAGCAATGGAAGCCCTACGCCAACAACAACGTGCCCGTAGATCTATGAGAGGTGCGAACGCTCGGTTCAGGAGTTTGGACATCAGTGTAGGGACTAACCTAGCTAAAGTCTAGCAACAACCTAGAAGCAACCAGATTAGACTTCAGAATTGTCCAGTTTTGTTGTTTCAAGCCTTGCACAGCTTAGTGCACGCTTCGCCAAATTTTTTTAGGCACTGATTTCAAAGATGCCGTTAGTGATCTAAAAATATTAAATAGCTTTTGTATTGTTAGGAGCAAGGCTTGTATCTAAACAGAGTTATAAAGCAAATCAGCATACCACAATAACCTGAAATACCATATGCACTAATATGAAAATGGATGTTCTAAACCCATTTGAATAAAAGTTATAGTACATTGAATATTTGTGACTGAGGCGATGTCAAGCTGGGAATTTTCTTCGCGAAAGTTCAGCGTACCATGACTTTTGTTCAAATGGGCCTAGAACATCCATTCTTGGTTTTACGGCATACAGTATTCATTCCAGGTAATTGTGATGTGATGATTTGGTTTGTAACACTAACAGTTTAGAAGTAAACCTTCCTTCCTAACCAGGTACATCGAATGTTTGATATTAGGGGCGAAGCTCCTTAAAGCGGCACCCGTTCGTCCCCGTCGTAGTGCGTAACCAGTCTTAACGCTAGTACCAGATCTTGACCTCCAAGGTGGTGCCGGTGGGAGGTTTCTCCTGTGCGTTGTTGAACAATAAAAAATTCGCAGCGTGCGCGTTAACTAAAAGCCAAATTCTTGTCTCTCATTCCCCATTAGCAGCCATTGGCATGTTCCAGTAGGAAATGTTAGTAGAAGTAGAAGTGTAAGTGTTAGCTAAAAGCCGACTTCTTCTGTCTCTCATTCCCATTAGCAGCCATTGTTTACCTCCAAGGTAGTGCATGGTGAGATTTCTCCTGTGCGTGATTAAACAATAAAAATTTTGTTCAAAACGCCGTTGATTGATGGAATAAACCAACGAAAGACGCCAGATGTTTTCTAAAAGCAAAACGAAAAGACGCCAGATGTTTCTAAAGCAAAACGAAAAGACACCAGCTGCTTAACGAAAGACTCCAGATGTTTTCTAAAGCAATGGTTTTCTAAACAATGAAAATTCACAGCGTACATGTAAAATTAAAGTGAGCTGCAAGTCGTCATAACTCTCATCGAACCTTTAGTATAAACGCGCTCGATCTCACGTCGGTGATGATGTACTGGGCAGAATTCACGGAAGATTCACGGTTTACCGATGAACCTCCGCAGCTTCGCCCACTCATCATCATTCACTCCGTGGATATGCTGTGATTTTTTTAAAAAAGTGCATACTTTACTAGGAAAATAATTGCACATTTAAGATCGGGATATACAGATACATAAGCTGTGAAAGTTTCGTAAAAATCTGCTCAAATATAAAACAAATATGTATCTAAAGCAGGGTCTGTCTTTAAAGGGACATCAAAGTGAAACAGTGGATCCATTTAGATCGATAAATTGTACTCTGAGAACTTTAATATCATTAATTTCACCGCCATAGGTTTATTAGAGAATAAAATCAAGGTCAAAGATTTATATTTACATTTCGCACCAAAATCTCCGCCTGTGACATCACGAATTTCAAAGTGTATTTTTCGTATATTAGTGATGTTGCTTGAATGAAATTTCTTGAAACATGGTATTTTAAGTGTATGTCCCTCTCAGAGGACAATGCGCTTTATTTTTACTGATTAGGAATTACTTTGGACCTAGTATACGTGGTCAAAATCTGCGACGTCATGGCGCTTGGTGCGGCAATTTCAAGGTGACGTTGCCAACTGCATTTTCTTTTTTGCGCGTTTTCTAGCTTACCAAGTGTTCTCTCACGGCAAGTGAGGTAATTTTGGAATTGTGAAAGAGTAATTTACTAATATTAGAAAAATCTTTTCCGTTTTAGTGTCCCTTTAATGTTGCCGGGCATCAACAGCACTCGACTGTGCATAACACACTCGGTTCTTTCCGGTAACACGCAGGTGCGATCCTCATTTCTGTTGTAGGGTTCAAGCACCGCTACGCGGGACTTCCAGAAACTGCTGTCCGAAGGGAACCCAGATGGTGACGGCGAAGGCGCGCGGTCACCAGAGCACTTGCGACACCTTCATGGCACGTACGGCTACAGTAAGGCAAATCGTGGCAAAGTCATCGGCACTCGTCGGTCAAACGCTGCGCCTTCACCCCAACCAGAATCCATGACTGAACCCATGGGTGCGCCGGCATCCGCACAGTCGCCCGGCTTCACTGTCACGATAATCAAGCAAGAAGTCGACAGTGATGCTGAAGATGTCATGTATGATCCTCTTGTTGTTCCAAAGCAGGAACCTCTTTCACCGCAAGAAGAAGAACACTGTGATGACTTTGAAGAACACTGCGATGACTTTGAAGAACACTGCGATGACTTTGAAGAACACTGTGATGACTTTGTCATGAAGTGTGAGGTGGACGCTGATGACAGTGACGAACAAACTTTGCAGCCACCTCCACCTGTTGTTACTAGCACTGTCAGCCAATGGGATAACGTCACTGTGAAAACAGAACCGCCATCTCCGTGATGCACTGTAGATGTGACTCATAATTTATAGGTTTCACAGGCAACGTGAAGCAAGCTTAAATAAGAACATACTTCTGTGCATTGATAAAACTTGTAGTAGGCACATATTGTTTGATGCCACCTATAGAAACCTTCAGTATTTTTGGTGTGCTTAATAACGGAATGATTAAAACTAGTTACTTGATGTTTTCAATATAAGTTCCATACAGCACATTTTGAAAAACCACTTTCATTTGCAATGAAAAATTTTTTCTTTTACTCTTGTTTTATTCACAATCTAAATAAAGCAACTTCAGTGCGAATGCGGTGGGCTACTGTGGCTTTTCAAAGAAACAGTGCGCTTTGTTTTTGGCAAATAAGCTGTGCAAAGTGTAACGCTTTATTAAACGTGCTGTTAAACTTATGCTGTTGAGTGAGATGTGGAAGCTTGGTATCCAAAAATCATTCCAAGTATTTTTTTACTTGCTGTGTTGCTAGAAGCACTGGCTGTTATTGCACACAGGGTGGATTGCCGTTGTGCTTATTCCTTCTTTTGAAAAAAGTGGGAGCAGAGAGTGCGGATACTGAAACAGCACTTGTCGTATGACTTACAAAAGCAGATGAGACTACTTCATGTGTAATACAGTAGACGCTCATTACATGAAACCTGAAGGGACTGCGACAGTATGTAGTGCTTAAACAGGATTTCCTACTGCTGCGGGGACCAGAATTCAAGTACGAAACTATAATCGTATTAGAGGCAGTTGTTTCGTTTAAGCAGCAGTTCTGTTTAAGAGATTTCCATTTACTGAGTGTCTACCGTATATGGCATATACATGTGTGCTATAGTATACTAAGATGCGGGCATACATGCAAAATTTTATGAATACACCCAAGACATCTTGATAGACACCCTAAAACCTGTGCTGCGTTAAGGTATCTGCAATTTGCACATCACACACCACTCATTGGGAACAGCATGATTGAACTTCACAGAAAGCAAGCACCCATAAGACTTCCTGTAAGAACCATATTTTGTATGTCTATACTGAAATTCGTGCATTGTTTCACAATAATCCAGGTTTCATGAAAAGCATGCCAACTAACTCTCATAATGTTGTGTTCATAATGATGTAAATATGCATTGTCAATAGGTACATTATCATTAAAGTGTTGTTTTGAAGGTGGGATGAATGTTACTGTTGCAGTGGCGGTAGCAAGGTCTGTGAAGCAAGTTTTCTAGAGACAATAGCCCAGTGAATGCGAGGAAACATTTTATGGACAAGGAGGGCGTATGTGTACATGTTTATGCACATATTCACACTGTACACACGCGAAATTTCATGAAGGCATTCAAAGGACAAGAAATGCACAAGAAAGGTGTAAAGAAAAAAACTATGATTAAACATGCGCACACATCTCAGCATAGAAGTTTGTTGGATGTTAGGTGACGTTTGCGCGAAGTCCCAGCCAGACGATTAAGTTGTCACTTCTCAGTAACTAAAATACATAAGCAGGTTGCCCACGGTCTGTACTTGGCAGTAAAGATGGTAAACGATTGTCTGGTTCTGCAGCTGGAAATCACACATGCAGTCGTGATTAAAACAACACCAGGCAACACGATGCTCTGGCAATCACACACTCAGTCGGGATTAACACAACACGAGGCAACACGATGCTGAGACTGTTGTCACAACAAAAGCTAAAGGCACTTTTTGTTGGGTCATTAGGCCTAGCTGAAAATGGTGATTGCTGTTCCACATCATGACCTCTTTCGTACAGGCCTTCTTTGATGTGAGTGCCCGGGCCAGGAAGCTTGAAGTGAATAACTAGCTACTGCCAAAGCCAGCAGTACATCACTCCACAAACACATTGATATTTTTTTGTTTTCACATTGCTGTACACGTGCATTTGTGGGTGTTCTTTTTCATCGTCCTCATTGCTGTGGAAGCCTAGGCACGCTTTTGGTCATATTCCTGTAGACCTAGCATCTTCCTGGGCACTCTGGTCATGTGACACGTTAATATGAATATACCCTTTTACTTGCCTCCAACAGCTCCTCTCTGCATCGGACATTGGCCCAACTGATGGCAGACAACAGCGTTGCACATTGGCTCAAATGAAGATGAAATGTTTGGCGCCTTGTCTTTTGCGTGTTGGTCTCATCACAAGAGTTATGTTGGCATTTGCCATGTGATAAGGCAAGCAAACTGTGCTCACCAGTGCTGATTGCAAAACTGACGATTCTTTCATTAGTTTGGCAAACTGCCGTCTAGCCATGCTAGCTTCAAAATTATGAAAAGGGCCCATTTGTTATCTAGAAGCAGTCATCCTTGTGCAAAGCAAGGCAAAACAAAACTTTGTTCAAGTCATGTTCTTATTGCTGTTAAAGGGGCCCTGCAATACTTTTCCAAGGAAGCTTCGAATGGCTTCACGAAAGGAGTTTATTGCCTCACGAATCGACCGCCGCAAAATTTTTTAGAGTCCGTCAAGTACGAGTGGAGTTAGAGATTTGTCGCACGCTGCAATTGCTTTCTCACATCTCTCGTCCCGACAGACGCGCTGGAAGCTAAGCAGGGAGAAATGGCACGGGGCAAAGAAGTTAGGTTACGCGCGCGTCATGACCTCGAGCACTTTTTTTTAGATGTGAAGCATCTCTTGCGCGGGGGTATTACCTGCAGTGGGCTAGTCCGCACTCGCACTACGCATGCGCAGGAGGCGAACCGGCCAAGCGGCTTTCCTCTGGGCTGCTGCCCGCAGGAGAGTCAGCGGGGGAGCAGGAGGGCGGTGCGGTGTGCTTCAAGGGGGGGGGGGGACGTCGGAGGCGCGGCTGCTCGTCTCACTCTCCTGCTGTGGGGGCGCGAACGGGTTTTAAAGACGATCTTAAACGCAGAAGTTTTGGTTTGTCTGTCTGTCACCCGATTCAGCCACCCAGGCAAAGTTGAACCACTTGCCGAAGGGCCAGCCATCTTGTACTGCTGACTAGGTTCATACTTGTGTACATTGTCGATCCAAAATCAAACATTACGCATATCTGAGGCGCAACATCACTAGGTAAGTATTAGGTGGTGTGTTCCTTTAATAGAAAATACATAGATACATAATTCTAAAGACCCTAGTTTCTTAGGCTGCTCTGACAATGCGGCTGCGCTGAAAATGCGACGCAATGCACGCAGACGAACGCGCTCTACCACGGCGAAAGGAAACCTCCTCCGTGCCCTCTGCACAACATGGCCTTCGAGATGGCGGCGCGAAACCCGCCGCGCGCCCGCCATCTCGGAGGCCATATATGCACAAACTCATGTTTCCCGACGTATTGCCAGATGGCGCCCATATCTCACGCAGCGCTAATCTACTTTCGGCGACAAGCACTCAGATACGCGGCCAATTTCTGTCCTGCTGTGTACAGCATTCCTCCCGGTTGCTGCTGCTTGCCGGCTCCAGAAGCGGGTTTTGAAGAGAGGGTTTCTGGCTCTCTGGGTGCCTTTGCGACGAGGCCGAGGTCGGTAGCATGCCCAACGAACGCCAACGTGCAAGTGCTCCGGCTTCGCATCGCTTCATGGTCCCCTTTAGCAGGAGACGGTGTATTATTGCGATAGCAATTATATGGACAGTCTCGGCTGATTTTTGCCGTCGGTGGCCACCGTCATTCACCGTATATGTATATGTATATATATATATATATATATATAGAAAAGCCTCAAAGAAAAATAATTAAGAAATTCTTCCCGACGCGCGGAATCGAACGGGCGACCTCTCGCTTTGCAGCCCGCCGCGTTAGCCGTTAGGCCACGACAGCACAGTCTTTCAGCGTGCTAACGGCGAGCTATTTATATACACCATGTAATTCAGGATGCTTTCTTAGTGGCCACATAGATGGCGCGACGTGCGCGCGCGCTTTAAAGATCGTCGCCCCGCCCCTGCGAACGCCGTTGCTGTTCGCTCTACAGGGCGTCGTCGCTTTCGTGCGCTTATCTCAAGGAAAGAAGGGGCGGCCGGTGGGGTGCTTCGCTTCGCTCGCTGCAGCGGCCGCGTTTGCGAAAAGGAGCGCGCTGTTCAAACAGAAATAAGTAACAACTGTCACAATTAGTTCGCGCTCG
The DNA here is from genome assembly GCF_013339695.2 of Rhipicephalus sanguineus. NCBI lineage: Eukaryota > Metazoa > Arthropoda > Arachnida > Ixodida > Ixodidae > Rhipicephalus > Rhipicephalus sanguineus. The sequence continues at coordinate 32,705,696 of NC_051183.1, read as the reverse complement.
TCTTGTTTATATACACCTCTTGCATCAGTATCCTTTGTGAGTTACCACGTAGATGGCGCGATGTCCGCGCGTGGCGCGCTTTAAAGATCGTGACCCGTTCCTGCGAACGTGGTCGCCTTCGTGCGCTTATCTTGAGGAAAGAAGGGGGCGGCTGGCGGGGGAGTGGGGGGTTGTATGTCTTGTGCTCTCCCGGCGATGTCTGCGCTGAAGTGACAGAGCGTACGAAGGTCGCTTCGACGCTGCAGCGGCCGCGTTTGCGAAAGAGGCGCGCTGTTCAAACGGAAATAAGTAACGACTGGTACAGTTCGTTCGCGCTCGTCCTGTGTGTACCTGTTCGTTCGTTTCGTGCGTCCTGCTTTATGTTTGAGCAGTGCGCTTCCAGTGTCGAGCTGTGACGCATGATAGTTCGCGCTCGTCCTGTGTGCGTTCTTTTCGTGCGTCCTTTGGGCTCGAGCGACGCGCTGGCAATTTCGAGCTGCTTTCCGTTCTGCGCGTTACATTCCAATTTATTGCTATCGCATTCATTGCTTCGCCGTTGCGGCGAAACTGTGACTTTTTTTTTTATCCTTCGAACGCGTACGTGGCTTGCTTTCAGTGTGATCGCGCGCAAGGGCACGTGGTGGTCTCCCGCGGCTGCCGCAGTAACAGTGCAGCCCACGATGCTCAAATCAGCGAATGGCCGTGAACTTGGGTATATCTTGTAGCTTGATTCATGGCTGCGCTAAAAACACGGACAGCAGAAGAGACGTATATTTGGGCTTCGCGGACATTTGGGCTTATGGCATCATTTTTAGAGAGAAGACGGAACACTTTCTGGCTGACTTTGAGAATTAATTGTAAATTCCAGGCCGCGTGCTGCGCTATAATGTTTGGCTCGCGTGTTCTCAAGAGGCTCGACTACCTATCGGCAGCGTTTTCTGACCATGCTATAAAGGTGTTGCAGGGCTCCTTTAAGTCATACAATCGAAAGCCCTTATTTTATAGTATTAGACTTGTTAGCGTCCTCACTATTGGATCACTTTCAATACTTGCAGAAAGCCCCACGTACGAGTAGTGAACGGCAAGCTGACTGATGTTCCAAAGCGAGATGTTCCACTTGTTCACAGCACTTGTTGACGTAAACTCACAGCAGCGTCTGTAGTGGTTAAGGAAGGCCACCGAACTGTCTATAAAGATCTTATTGTATCCTGTGCAATGCTGTTCAACAGTGTGAACGCCAGCTTCACAGATCGACCTGGAGCGAGCAATATGCTTTGTGAAATCCACCTGATGCAGGTCCACATTGTGGTAGGTGAACAGTCTCGTTTGGAGGGGCAGGTGCTCCAAATCGGAATATTGCGCGTTGAGAGGGTACTCGGAGCAGTAGTGCCTGCTCCTGACGACTAGGCTTCCGACGGTGCCATTGCCTTCGCGTTCCACCTCCTGGACCATGGCCGGGATGCTGGAATGCCGTAGCGGAACCATCAACTCGTCGATGTCTACATGCATGTAGTACTCATACTGGGACATGGACCGGAAGATGCAGTCGTACAGACCAGGCATCTGGCCCTCGGCGTGGACGTCTGCAGCGTCGGCGATGAGCTTAAACGGCACGAGGGTCACGTCCACTCCTGCGGCCTGTAGCCACGCCAGAAGGCGCTTCGCATCGGAGGACATTTGTAAGTCGTAAAAGTAGAAGCTGCTCACTCCCACGAGTCTGTAGTGCGTGACGAATTCGACGATCTTCCAGAGGCTGATGGAGGATCCGTACGACGGCCTGATGCACACGGCACAACACTTCTCTTCAGGCCTCTTCGGTGGTCGATGAAGCATGAGCCATTGCAAAGAGTCTTTGGCAGAACCTTGAACCGCGACTGCTACTCTGATGTCTTCATCTGCGGGTATCGTTCCGTTCAGCGGCGGGCAAAGAATCAAGGCGTTCTTGAAGCTTGGATCAAGCCACGTCCAAACTAGTAGGATACGCGCTTCACTTGTTATTGTCCCTTTGGATGTTCGAACGACGCACACCAGTGGCGGGTGTTGAATGGGAGTGCCGTTCACTTTCGGCTCGTGGGTTCGGACGAGGCTGATGATGTGAATCGCGTGCTCCGTAGTGTTGACGAGGAAGGCGGAGAAGACGTGGATGTGGTCTGTGACAGCGTACCACGACTCCCGCTCTGTCTTGGGAGGTCCTTGTGTCGAAATTCGCAACGCCCGCTCGAGCATTACGTCATAAAGGCGAAAGTAGCGGTCCGACTGGACTTCGTTGTCGCTTGGGCAGGTTGTCCCTGCGGGCAATATGAAACAACGTACAGTGAGTAAGGAAGCTGCAGATAACTGCATATACTACTCGCGTAAGGGCATCGATTTTACAGCGAAGTTGTATATGTCTAGGTTCTGGTGGATCGCGTCCGTGGACAGCAGGGGCGTAGCCAGAAATTTTTTCGGGGGGGGGGGGGGGTTCAACCATACATTATGTATGTTCGTGCGTGCATTTGTATGTGTGCGTGCATATATACCCAAGCAAAATTGAAAAATTTCGCGGGGGGGTTTGACAACCCCCCCCCCCTTAGCTACACCAGGGGCGTAGCTAAGGGGGGGGGGGGGTTGGGGGGTTTGAACCCCCCAAACCCCCCCCCCCCTTAGCTACGCCCCTGGTGGACAGGGTTCCCCTTTAGGGGGGCAAATGTTCATCGCAGCACCTCCCCCCCCCCCCTTTTAAGTCAACGTGTGGGGCAGACTTCACCCCTCCCGCCTCTTAAGGGGTATTCAGACGGAGGAGAAATGCTCGGGGGGTAAAGGCGGAGCCTAGTGACGTCAACTCGCGAGGAGAAGTCGCCACAAATGCCCCCCACTCACACGGACGGGGCGAACGGAGGGGGAGACCAGTGTTACCAGACTACTCCTGTGGCTTGTACCGCCCGTTTCACCAGCTGCTGACGACGATGACCCCAGCTACAGATGACCCCAACTGCAGACTGGACACCCGCTGCCGCTCTCTGCAGGAGCAAGTGCAACAATGTGGCCAAACAAGAGCCAGAAATTCCGCCACATCCCCCACCGCCGGGGGATTGTTTGTCCTTTCGGGGAAAACGTCCCCGTCTCTTCCGAGGAGGCGCGGGGGGGTCACGCCCACTCGCTAATCCGTGACGTCGTGGTCACGTGATCCGCAACCCCCCCGTCTCCCCCGAGCATTCCTCCCCCGTCTGAATACCCCTTTATGTGACGCCCCGGTCTGCCGAGGGGGGGGGGGGCGTCTGCCTTACACGTTTACTCAGTTATGGCCACGCAGTTTTTGACGATAATGGCTGCCGAAAGCCGCTTATTTTACATTTTAAGAATTAACTGTTTACTTCCCATCTTCACCTCTGGAAAGCCAGGGACCTAAGGCAGGCCGTTGTGAAAAGCAAGTCATCGCTTTATTTTATTTTTCATCCATTGTGAAGCATGTCAATTGGACCTGGGTGCCGGGGCATATACACTAAAATAATGCACGTGTAAATATCAATTTACGACGGCATATAATAAGTGCCATATCCTGAGGCGACAGAAACAAGACACGTGAAATTGTAAAAGCGTGTGCGGTAAACGGGAGGGCACCCTAGTGTAAGCGCACCGTCACTACAATATCTAAACATTTTGATCGTGTGATTGAGTGGCCGTGTTAGCGCGCTCAGGGGCCGGTCGATGCGTCATTCTCTTGGCATCGCAGTGAACGGATTTTAACCACGTGCGCATCGCCCGTTTACTGTACCGGTATATGTGGTTTCAGATAAAGGCGCCCATGTGTTGCCCTTCATGGCGCCGTCGCTTAGCGCTCCTTCGAGCTTATACGTTTTATTTCACGTCGTAGTGGACGCTGCGTTGAACACACCGGTAGCGCGCAAGCGAATTATGGTATACCGCACAGTGATCAATTGAAGATACACGGCCCCTGAAAATTGACCACGTACAATTGAGGTCCGCAATGGGGTTGGTGGCCGAAGAAACTTTCGTAGCACGAGGCGAGTCGGGCAGCCAGACCGTGCCTGAATCCGCGATCCATGTCTCGCTGTTGTTTCCGCATCTGAGAAACAGAAGGGCGACGGCGCAGCACAGGAACAGCACCACGAAGGCCAGCAACCTGGACGACCTGCGCACCGCCATCGGCAACCGCAGCTGGCGTCGTGCTGCGTTGCGGACCAGTAGACCTCTGAACATCGGCCCCACGAGGGATCTGTTGTCACAGGCGCCAGCTGAAATAAGGTGAGTAAAAGCGGGCAGTTATGTTATCCGATGTTACTGTAGTCGGTTACAAGTTGAAACATAAGAATAAACACAAGCTACGCCCCGAGAACTGCAGCGCACCTGCCATTCGTATGTGCAAGAGAGTGTTGCTTGGGGGTTTCCGTTGTAGCCGTAAGTACTTTATCACTGCTGATGTACGTATGATGATGTGAGCATATTAGTAAGTAAAAGATCGTCCTCCCTACTTTGCTGAAATTTGTCAGGAAGTTTAAGTTTTCGACTGATAACCAGCGACATGAACATGCATCATGGGCAAAATCCCTTATCTGAAATACGCGAGAGGTGCTTGACGTCATATGGAAATGAGCAGATACAATTGGATGGGGCATCTATGCAGATTCTATCTGGGTGTGACAGCGACGGCTCGGGGAAGAACTTACATTTATTCTTATGTGGTAACCAGATATGACGATCCTATCATGCATCTCTTTGAAATATTACTAATTGAACCTGGACTACTCACTGTCTTAACGCCAGTTGCGCAGCAGCCCCGTTGCGCGCGCTTTTCGACGTGCTCACTCCCAAACGCCCGAAGTATGCGAAGTTCATACCAAGCGCCAGTTGCAAGCATGCAGAGGAAGGGTACGAAGGGGAGGAGGGTGGGCAGAAAGAAGGGAGAGGATGGCTACAGTTAGTTTGAGCAGGAAACCTGTTCCGACACAGTTGTCTGTTGATTCATTTCTCTCTTCATGTGTCTGATGCGCAGAAGGCTCGTATACTGAATCCTGTGCAGCAACAACAATCTGCGCATTGTTTCTAGACAATCGGCGATGTTATGTTGCTCATGGTCGGTTTTAGTGGCCGCGAGAGGGTGCCCGCTTTCCGCTTCCTCCCTGTCGATCGATCGCAATTCCGAAGGCCAGTGCCGGCGGCTCACTGCTCATCGCTTTTCAGGCTTCCTTCTACTCAATGCTCTTTGTTTACCCGAAAACATCCTGACTAGGCTCGTGGGCTAAAACCTGCTGGGAAACAGCTCGACGGGGCCCAGGATACTCTGCGGATAAATCCAGCGTCACCATCCTCCCTGCCCCCCCCCCCCCTTAAAAAAATGTCACACCTATCACGAACAGTCGTGTGAGCACTACCGAGAATAGGTGGCGACAACCTATCCACAATCACATGTGAAGTTAGTCAATTTGACGGCTTCGACAGAGCTTTGGGACAACGGCTGGGCAATGACAACGGCAATGACAACGCTTCCGAACATAGGCGTGCGCAGGGTTCTCCATCAGGGGGCGCGAAGGTTCATCGCAGCGCCCCCCCCCCCCCCACCCTACTAAGTCAACGTATGGGGCAGATTTTGCGCCCCCCCCCCCTCTTAGGTAACTAGAAAAGTCAATGTACGGGGCCGATTTTGCGCCCCTCTCTTAAGTGATTAGCCCCCCCCCCCCCCTTTGTGCGCGCGCCTATGCTTCCGAACGTACACTCGCTAAAGTTTGTTTATATGTCCTGACCGTTTTAGCGCGTGGCGAATTAAGAACCGTGTTTCCGTAGCTTGCTCAAGCCATAAAGACTACTACAGGTCAGCATGGCCCAGCCAAATATGCAGAGGAAAGGCTGTCGACGTGAACCAGACAGCTGATGCTCATGATGGCGTCTTTGGAAGCCACTGGCTAGCTGTGTCGTAGATATTTTACATTCGTGTTACTTTGTAGCTTTACTTATGTTAATACGCACTTAAGTTAAACTAGTCTTTGTTTTAGCTGTTAAGCGGCATTTAATCTATACTTTTTAATGTGGGAGTAGCACATCCAACCCGGACTTGGGTGTGCCTTGCTAACAGCGTGTATGAACGTTCAATGAAAGTTTGCCGTGCTTGTAGCGCATATCTGCAACATAATTTGCGGCCAATATTGTCCAATGGCGTAGCTGCATCAGCGAAACAAACTTCGTGTGTTATCAGCAGAAATTTCAACACTTTAGTTCACTGCTGATAAATCCAGCGGCGGATATTATTTGCACGGCATATTTAAACACTGAATGGGCTCATTAACGTTATTAATTAATTTTAATATTTATGCCTTACGGTACGCATTGCAAATTGAGTAGTTTCTGTGAGTGAGCTCGCAGGGCACGTTCATTTGTAATCGTACCTTAACGTGAGGCGTATTTCTATGTGTGCACCGTGCCATTATACCGGCGAAGTTATATTTAGGTGCTCGTTAGAAAAAAAACACGGGTGATCGAAACTAACACGGAGTCATTTACTACGGCACGCTTCCTAACTGTATCACGGTTTTGGCGCGTAGAACGCCACAGTTCTTTTGAAACCAGACGGCAAGCTATACACAGAAATATGGGACCCGTGGCTTGGATGTTTTTTATCCTTATAGATAAATGCTCACCGGTATACCAACTGCGTTCCACCTACTGAAATCGCAAATGATGTACATGTTCTGTATTATCATTGCTGTGTGTGCGTGTGTGTGTTTGCGTGTGTGTGTCTTGTTCTTGTTCAGCGTTCGTGTATGACCGTCCGCGCATAATCACACTAAGCCGTGTCCTAATAATGTTGATTGTGAATTTAACCATTATGTGTAATTGGGGAACGAGACTTTTTGCGAGCCCTGTCATTAATGAATATAACCTTTTTCAGGCAATACAGTTAATTTAACCTACTGCTGTTGCTATCTCTGTTTTACTACCTAAGTAGTCACTATGGCACAGAGTTGTCAGATGACGCTGAACTAACAAGCAGATAATCATCCTAAAAGAAGCCCCCCCAAAAAGCGGTGTGACTTTTGCGAAAAAGCATAGAGAAGTGAAATTTTGACACATTTTCTCATTCTTCAAAATATTTCTTAAATATAATAAAAAAAGTGAAATACGAAGGGCAGATAACAAAATAACTTTAATTATTTTGTACAGAGAAAATGTGCACGACTATGATCGAAAGCACGTATCAACTTTTTAACATTGTCTCCAGCAGGGGCGTAGGCAGAAATTTTTTTCGGGGGGGGGGGGGGGGCACCTCCTTGAGCTGTAGTGGGGACGAGCAGGCAGACGTGGTCGAGTGTCATTTTCTGCTCTGTATGCTATGGCAAAAAAAAATTCGGGGGGGGGGGGGCACGGGCCCGGTGTGCCCTAACGTGGCTACGCCCCTGGTCTCCAGGGTTGGCTCAATTCGGTTGAATGCACGTTTGCCAGTTCACGAATAAAGTTACTTGTTGTATTTTTGTAATATTATGTTTCATTGTTATGTTAGGTTTATTGCTGTTTGATTGTTGTTATGTTATGTTTGATGTTATGTTTCATTGTTTCCTTATGTTTGCTCGTTGTTACGTATGTTTGATTTCAGCGCTCAGCTACGCAAAGTCATCAACAAACGCGCTATTAATGAACGTGACGAGCGCTAAAACAAATGTATTCGCAGGAAAAACAAGATTACGTCAAAAAAAGAAAAAAAAACGCGTCAAGCGAATGAAAAATTCTACGAGCCACTCGGTGAAAAAGAAGCCGAAATACGCTTATTATTAGCGGAATTGGCAACTCTGCTGTTGTGACAAATAGCTAACTACCTTAAAGTTAGTAATCAGAGCTACATGTTCATGTTTGTAAGAGTGAATATGGGATGAACAGCTTACCGTAGCTTACCTATCGTTAAACGGGATATATCTTATTCTGTGCGGATGGCCGACTCCACAAGTTGTGCCAACTCAGTAGGGGGTGAGGTACATGTGCGTGCAGAGATGGTTCTGCGACGTGAGCGATGCCTGCTGCGAGCTACGTTTCTGCAGTAGCATCCAAGGATGCGCAGTGGGGTGTACAGCTACAGTTGAAAATGATACTTGCGGCACTGAACACTGCCACTTGCTCGGCGGCAAAAACCGGGGCGCGAAAACAAGGCACAGTGCACTCGCACAGGTGGTGTCTGTCGGCTGCGGTTCCCTGTGTTTTGCATTTTTCTGTCATTTCGTTTCCGCCGGATTCAAATTTCACCCGCTTTGTGGAACTCCTACGCACTGATCGTCAATGACACGCGATTGTTTTTCTGACCCTGAAAGAGGACCCAGTGCAACTTGTGATATTCTTTCACCCATGACATATGACTTGGATGACGTATGAAGGCCTTCTTTCGCTTGGCTTGTAAATCTGGCTTGCAAGTTTCTAAGTGGCAGAAAAGTCAAAGGAGGCAACGCTACGCGCACGTCACTATAATGGGGATGTGACGTGACATTTACAACTTGTAATTTTACTTTCAGCTTTTTATGAAGGCGAAATTTCGCGAGGAAAGAGCTAGATGAGTAAATGTGGGAAGGTCAGTAAGAACGACCGTTCGGTTTGTTACCCTGCATTGGTGGTGAGAGAAAGGGAAGTTGAAAGTGGACAATATTTAGAGAACGAATTCTGAGCGCCCCTCCGTGGCTTCCTTGCGGCCCAATTAAAAGACAGGACAAATGTAGAACCACCTCGACGCACAGCCAACGTTTTGACAAGTGGTCTTGTATTCTTCAAGGCAACGACCACTTGCGGCCTTCAAGGACAAGACAACTTGTCAGAACATTGGCTCCAGCGACACCTCGTGTTCAAGGACAAATGTAGAACCACATGGACACACCGGGTCTGTCCTTGAACACGAAGTGTCACTGGATCTGACGTTTCGACAAGTGGTCTTGTCTTCTTCAAAGCAGCAGGTGGTTGTTGCCTTGGAGAATACAAGACCATGCACTTGTCGACACGTTGGCTCTAGCGACAGCCCGTGGTCAAGGATCTTCTGTCGCTTCAAGCATTCATCTTCACCTGAACTTCTGTCTACATTTGTCCTGTCTTTTATTTGCGCTACGAGGAAATCTATACACAAGATGTGTTACCAGCATGTCCGCATGCATCCGCCGTGGTGTTTAGTGGATATGGCGTCAACTCAAGGCGCCTTCGTGGTTGACATGGCGATTTGATCTGCCATCTGGTGCCAAAACACGAAAGCGAATTGGAGAACTTGTTCTTGGCCTAGTTGGTGTGCATTGCATTTGAAAGCATATTTGCCGGTAAAAGGACGCACACAAAGAAGACGTGGATGATGACACGGGTCTTCCTCGTCTTCTTCTGTGTGCGTCTTTTTAGCGGCAAATGTGCTTTCAAACGAAAGTGGGGCACTGGAAAACTTATGTTACTGCTTGATGTTAGAAAGACAGGGCGTGCAAACACGGACACAAGAGAGATGTCAAGACGCCGCAACCGCTTGTTGTGTTTTGACTTCTCTCTTTGTCCGTGTTTGCACGCCGTCTTTTAGATGCGAAGTATCTTATGGCGGAGTTCAATCCTGTGGTGGTGGTTGTGGTGTGCGGCGTGACCACCCTTACTGCGCATGCGCATCCCCTCCCCTCTTCCCTCTCCCTTCCCCTCTCCACTTTCCCTCTCCCTTTCCCCCTCCCCACTTTCCCTCTCCCTCTCCCCTCCCCACTTTCCCTCTCCCCTCCCCCTTTCCACTCTTCCTCTGAAACGCGGGCTAGACATGCCGGAATTCTCTCCTGCGCAACGCCGCGGTGAGCACCAGCGCATGCGCGTCCCATCCCCCTCTCTCTCCTCTCCTACGCTGCCCCCTTCTCGCACGCCTGCCGACCGCGTTCCCCGCTTGCCCTGTGAGAATTAACGGCCAGGCTAGAGGGAAGACTAGACGCGCGTAGCGTTCCTCTTCGCGTTCCACGACGCGAGGTCGGTAGCATGCCCAAAGAACGCCAACGGAACGCGATCGTGCAAATGCTCCGGCTTCGCATCGCCTCATGGTCCCCTTTAGCGGGAAATGGTGTAATTTTTTGACATGAATTCTAAACAATGTCACTGTTTGGTTCTCTACAGTCTCCACGCAATATTGCAGATGCCTGTAGATTGCTCATTCACAATCGCATGCTCCGGGGAGCGACTTGTGAAGGTAGTCCGCAAGTATATATGCGATCGGAAAAGCCTCCGACATTTGCTGTGTGGTGTTTTCCGTGTAGCCGCGGACAATCGTCAGATTAAATTCGTCGTTATGTGCAATTTCTTATACTCGCCCCGCATCCTGTAGATCTCTTCTGCAGATAGCTTTCCAATATGCAAACACCTCTACGCCGCAAACATCAAGAAAATGAATGCGAGATCTTGGTGCATTTGTTTTCCGCCGCAGTAATAGGAACACATCTAAGCACCTTAAGGACAAGGTAGGTCACAGCAGACGTAGAGTACGCGTCGGCAGGATTGACGGTCGTGTTTTTTTGAAAATACGCACAGGTAGTTTACCCTCAATTTATAAATGTCAGCAACTGCCAACAGTATATACATTACAAGGACAAAGATGCTCGCCTCTACTCAGATGCTGATGACAAAATGATTTGTTGATGGAAGATGTTTTCATTACGGGGATCGATGAGCTGAAGAATACAATCAAAGAAAAATTTTGGGGAGGAAGAGACGTATGCTCTAGCATAAAGAGATCCTCCTAGGATTAGCACAGCACGGCAATAGCAAGGAAAGACGATAAATGACCCTTGGATATACTTACATATGCCGCGTATGCTATGGCAATGGCGTTAAAATAACGACAGAGTGCTCATGGATTGAAACGCGACGCCACAACATTTAGTATAACGGCTGGTATGCGCAATTGGTTGAGATAAGCGCGTCATCTCTCTGCAAACTGGTACCTGAAGGTAATGTTGGCTCTGATGTAAGTGTTCGAGTCCAGAATACGACAGTATGACACGAACTGAATACGTTGGAAACGAAAGTACTAGCATTAGGGGTGTGCGAATAGTGAAATTTCACCTCGAATTGAATTCGAATCGAATAGTGCCGAATAGTGGCCAAAAATATCAAATATCGAATAGTATATTTACACGAAATGTGTACCGCCAGTTACGGCAAGACAAAGGAAAAATCAGGGACGCTACGGCGTGACGACAGTTTTATTACGCGCTTGTTCGAAAGTGCGTTTTGTTTCAGTTTTTATGGGCGCGCAAGAATGTTGAGAGAAGAGCCGCCATTCCAGTCAGCAACGCCACTTCAAACCTCCTAACGACTAACGGTAGCTAGTTTTCCGCCCATAGTCGCACAATACGGCTCATCTGACAACGGTAATCTTGTGCTTCATCGCCATTGGTGCTCCGTCCCAAAAATCCTCGGGCGCCCGTTAACAGCAGCGTTTTAACTGCGTGCCGAAACGATGGAAGTTTCTAAACGAGTGGTTCGGTGCGGCAGTGTTTCAGGGTTTGCGGCAGGGTTTCGCAGGCCAAAGTCGGGACGTTTTACGGCGCTTGCGGCATACGCGAACGAACTACGCAAGAAGTCCGTGCCTTCGTTTCGGGAACGAAGTTGTGAAGGGCTTGACAGTTTTCTCGTGTTTCTTCTACGAGCAGAAATGACAATCTCATTTGAGATCAGCATGGGCTTGCTTTTGAACCAGGATGTCACTGAAAGTTTCAACGAAAGGCCTACTATAACGACGTTAGCGTTAGTTTTTGCCACCCCACCCTAACCAAGTTGCACCATTGGCCTTTGTCGCGTTGTAGGTATTCCTCCTGTCGAATTATTCGAAACTTCGAATACTAGCTATTCGAAAGTCGAATCGAATTATTCGATTAGGTACTATTCGATCCCAATTCGAAACTCGAATATTCGCGCACTCCTAAC